>NC_080856.1:11507500-11620000 GCF_030435755.1 Ochotona princeps | reverse complement strand
GCTCTGTTGCAAATAGCTGCAAAAGACAAAAGAAGTGGTACAAAGTGAACTTGATGAATTAGGAGAATTTGGGGCTTGGCATGATGGCCCAGTGGCTACATCTTTGCCTTGCACATACTGGAATCCCATACCAGTGTTTGCTCGTGCCCCGGCTGCTTCACTTCCCACCCAGCTCCCTGCTTGTGGCATGGGGAAGCTGTAGAGGGTGCCTGAAGTCTTAGATTCTGCACTCACATGGGAGACCCAAAAGGAGTTTTTTAACTCTTGCTTTGAATCGGCTCAGCTCAAGCTGTTGTGGCCATTTGGGGAATGAACCAGTGGATAGAAGATCTCTGTCTCTTCTCTCCATAAATCTGCTCTCCAACAAAAATAAATAGATCTTTAAAAAAGAAAGAAAGAAATTAGGATGATTTTTTATGGTATGGATGCGGTTTTGCAGCAAATGCCAGGGGAAATTTTGTAAGAAGATAAACAACAAGTAGTCATAGGTCTCTACAATTAAGCCATCATAAGACCCTTCCCTAAAGATGGAAAGCCTCATTCATCTGGAGACATCAAATTCAAAACAACTATTAGGAAAACCAATGAATTCAAATGGCTTGGTGAAAATGTTTAATATCCATCCCATTTTTTTTAACAATCTAGAAAAAAAAGAAGGAAACAAACAAAATTCCAAGATGTGAGACTCATTATAGGAGAGACCCCTTTGGAAACAGAAAAAAAATTACGGAGACTCAAGACCCCCATCTTCAAGTGTAAGCTTGCAGAGACTACCTCTTCAGCTTGGTGTCTTCCGACAGGAAACACTGGCTCGTTCCCATGCCGCCAGGTGGCTCTTCTGCAGAGTTCTTCCTGCAGAAAGATGATTGTGTACTGCAGGAGATTCTGGCTGGCCTTCGGTAGACTCCCTCACACAATTTAACCTTGAACTAGAATGCTATGGCTGTGTAGCTTTGGATGCATTTTCCTTCAATCCTGATTTCCTATTTTTATTTTAGCTTAATTTGTTTTTCATTTATATTTTTGAGTATCCCGTGGAACTGAGGAGAAACCAATTATAATCTGCATCTTTTTTAAATTATTTTTTTAATAATCTTACTTAGTTGATTAGGGAACAAAGGGTCAAGGGCTACAGGGTGAAAGTGGGTAATACCATTGTATCTGGGGTCAGGGAAAAAAAACAAAGGGAAAAGCCCCACCCGACCTCCCACCCATCCCAGATCCCCAACGGGAGGCGCGCTCTGAGGGTTCTGCTCATACAGTTTTGATAGTTCATCAGTTCTGGATTGCTGCCAATCTCTCAGTTCCAATCGCAATGAATCCTATTCAGAATCCACTGGCTGACAGTCTCTTCATGGTTGGGGTTCTAAGATCACCAGTTCAGTTGGAGGGATCTCCAAAGAAACTTCATCTGAAATGATCCCAGGCCTGATTCTTGCGCGAGTTTGCTAGTACAGAGTCCGACACCGTCCATCACACCAATCAGCTTATGCTCATGCTGGTCGTTGGGATTGCTGGGTTCGTTCTGTTTCCAGCCCTGTCTTCCTTGTGAACCAATGGGTGTAATCTGCATCTTTTTTAAAAGATTTTTTTTAATTGGGAAGTCATATTTACAGAAAAGAAGAGACAGAAAGAAAAATCTTCCATCTGATGATTTTCTCCCAAGTGCCTGCAATGACCTAAACTGAGTTGATTCAAAGCCAGAAGCCAGGAGCTTCTTCCGGGTCTCCCACATGGGTCCAGGGTGCAAGGCTTTTGGCCTTTCCCAGGTCACAAGCAGGGAGCTGGATGGGAGGCGGGGTCATTGGGATTAGAACCTGCACCCATATGGGATCCCAACACATGCAAGTCAAGAACTTTAGCCATTAGGCTACTGCACTGGGCTCTATAACCTGAATCTTTAAAAATGCTATGGGTGTGTGTGTGTACACTGTGTCTTTAGTTTTGTACAATAGGATCTGCCACATGGAAATTATTTGCATTAGTGTTGTCATATTTATTGATTATCATCAATCATTATGTAATAAAAGAAGGCCATTGTGGATTGGTGGAAAGTGAAAGAATTTGGTAGCTTGTCAGTGTTGAGTGAGGCACAGAGGCTCTAACGTGGTGCCCTGCCCATCATGTGGAGATGTGTTTAGGAAGGGTACAGGTCCCAGGTGTGAGCTGGGAGGGAGAAACCACATTCAATGCAAAGTGAGTTGTGGAGTGGTGGAAAAAAGCCATGCCTATATACACACACAAACACAATGTACATATATATCCAAGAGTCAAGAAATGGTGGCCTTGCAGATACTAAAATTCAAAATCAAAATCACTCATCATCTCCTGCACCTTCTCCTTTTGTTACAATGGGCCTTCTTGTATCCCTTCCACCTTACCTCAGACCAGCAGATAGTGCTCTGCTTTCTACACGGGTAATTCAAGGTGAAACAACGTGAAGGAATCAATGTTATGTCATCATATACATATAAGCAATTTTATTTTGAAGGTAGATAGCTTTTAGTTTTTGTAAATTCCCACAGGTATGTGCAGGATTTCTCAACAAATTTGTGTTGAACCTCTGACTCTTTTCCCCCCTCTCTTACACCTTACTGACATACATTTCATGTGACACATTGTCTACTCATGTGGTGTGTACAGTTCAGTTGTGTTAATATGTTTACAGGGTGGCTGAACCATCCACATCAATAGTTTTGGAACATTACTATCTCAAAAAATCCCTCGTAACTGTACTGTTTGCTAGATGTTCTGAAATAGGAGCCTTACTGTAACCTCATTGTAAAGAATATCATTGCCGGGCCAGGCATGGTGGCTCAGTGGCTAAAGTCCTCGCCTTGAACCTACTGGGATCCCATATGCGGTGGCTCCGCTTCCCATCCAGCTCCCTTCTTGTGACCTGGGAAAGCAGTTGAGGACGACCCAAAGCCTTGGGACCCTGCACCTGTGTGGGAGACATGGAAGAGGCTCCTGGCTTCAGATGGGTGCAGCACCGGCTGTTTCAGTCACTTGGGGAGTGAATCATCGGATGGAAGATCTTTCTATCTCTGTCTCTCCTTCTTTCTGTATATCTGACTTTGCAATAAAAATAAATAAATCTTAAAAAAAAAGGAAACTCTGGATGCACCTGTGGAATTGCCCTGATCTCGGACACCCTCAGGCTCTGTTGGCTCCCTGCCAGCCTGCCCACCCTTTGTAATTCTTTCCTGGTCACTCTACTGTGGACCAAGTGCAAATGACACACAGCTCATGCGAGTGGGGAGGGGAATCTTTCAATCTGATAACCTTTAATTAAAAGCATAACACTCTCTAGGTGCTTGTCTCAGGACTACATAACCCATCACGTAGTTCTATAATGAAATTCAGCTGGCACTCTCGTTCTCTAATGGTTCTTCTTGGCTAGAAGCCAAAGAGATTAAAGTTGTACCAAATTTGATCATGTACCAGGAGGTATTATCATTAAGCTTTATTATACACAGTTCAGTGTACGCTTTTTCTACCAGGAGATCCAAAGCCAATTTTATTTTATGAAGGCAAAGGGACGATTGGATGGTTGGAGTAGGAGGAGACTGGTGCTCTGCTTCACTGCCCTTCAGTTAGTCAATCGTGGCGATGAAGTGCAATGAGGAGCCAGAGATGATTCCATCGTGAAGTTGGTTAGTGCCGAAAGCACAAGATATGGGAATAATTTACTAAAAATCACACTCTCTAGTGACAATACCCTAGACTAATGTTCAGCAAACCTTCTAGGTCCCAGAGAATAAACGCTGTAAGCTTTCTGTAACAGTCTGTCTTATGATTATTCAACTGTGTTATGTAACAACAAAATGGCCATAGGCAAATGTGAGTGAATGAATGCTGTGCTTCATAAAACTTTATTTATAGATACGGGAATTTGCATTTTCTGTGACTCTAGTATGTCATGAAATTGTATTCTTCCTATGCCTTTAAAAAATCATTTGCAAATGAAGAAACTATCTTTGCTCATGGGTCAAAGTGAGCAGGTGGCACACCAGACTTGCCCTCTGGTCTGATTTTCGCTATATTCTGCAAGTAAATATTGAATGATTTCTGAGTAATAAGCATAGTTCTTAGTACTGGGTTCCCTGTGTTGAAAAAGCTGGGAAAGAACTCTTATATGCACGGAGCTTACCTTTTACATGTGTCTACTATCATTGGCCATCTACCAGGAGTTAATGGTTCTTTATAGCTAGCTTGCATGTACACATACCAGCTAATCCCTGAGTAAAGTAAAATGGGTTATTTGCTATTTGAGTATCAAGCACACTTTTTGTATATACCTTGTGATATGCATAATCCATCCTGCATCATTTTCTTACTCATTCCTCACTTGTAGCACAGTGGGCTAGTCCTGAAGAGGCATTTGTAGAAGCTATACAGTATTGAATACAGTAATAGTTATTATTTAGTAATAATTGATCCATAATCACCTTTGTGATATTACCACTACCTTATAACCCCCCAAATGCTGCTTACTCCGAGGTGTACCTCATTGTGACAGGCAAGCAAGTGCTTTTCAGATATACTACGATGCAAGAAAAAAGACATCAAAGAATTAGACTGTAAAATATGTCCAATGATTCCTGAGTAGATTGTATCTATATTGCAATTCATTCCAGGATGTATAATCCTAATTCACAATGAGATTTAGAAAAAAAAAGCCAAAGCCTCAAGTAAGGGCTATGCACATAGTGCCACACGCGAGTGTGCCCGGCTGCATCCTGTGACTGCTGCGTGTGTGTCCTGTAGATGCTCCCTTGTAAATGGCCTCGCCTGCTCTCCAGAAGGCTCCAGGGCTAACCCCTTGCAGAGCCCTGCCTCCTTCTTACCAGTCTCATGGTGAGTGGTGCAGAAACATTTTAATTAATGGTGAACTTCTCAAAGTTGAAGTGCAAACAATTACAGCTCAATTTCACTTTCGGCCTCATTTTCCTCCTTCCCAGTCTCTCCTCCCTCCCCATTAGTTGACTGTGTTTCACAGTCTGTAAAGCTGGTTAATGGCTGTGCTCGTGAGAGAGAAGCATTGTTGCTCTCCTGCCATCACGAGGGGCAGAGACAAAGCCAGAACTCTCCCGCGGAACACTTCTAGAGGAATCCTTCCCAAGGTAGGCACCTGGCTCTCCTCCGGCTGGAGAATGGCGTTTGTTCTCCCCAAGGAGGATGATGTCTTCCCCATAACCACTGTTGGCACACAGGACTCAAAGAAAGTTCATGGCACACAGCACAGGTACATCTGATATGTAAGTGAAGTGATCTGTAGCACTGTTAATTAGACCTAAATTCTTGATTTACTATTTATAAAACAAAATTGATTATTACTTCATCAACAACATTTAAAGCATCATTAAGAGAGGTCTGCTCCGGCAGCCTCAGGTTAAATTTTTTAACAAGCACTTTAGTTGCTAATCTGTGTTATTGCCAACATATGTAAACTTCCTAATGCTAATTGCATTCAGCTGTGAATCAAACAATGTCTAATTCTCTTCAGGATTAATTATGCACATGTGCTGCCTGCATTCCTAAACATGGTTCTCATAAATAATAAGAGATATATCTAAACAGATGGGATTTTTCCGACTAAATGATCTGTTTATCATGAATAAAACAAATGACACATACTAGACTTTGAGTGTAGAGTCAGTGCAACCACACATGTTTTTAGCATTAATGATTACCCCAACAATTGTTTGTGTGAATACATTTTAGAATGAGCAGCAAACCATGCTAGTTCCCATGCTAGATTTATCTTTCACAACATTATTTTTTTAAATTAAGTATTAGGAGGAATATCATTTATTTCAATGCTGTTTATTTTGTGCATGGACTAGGCAAATATGATTATCCAGGATAAAGATTCCAACTCGGTAGTCCCCAGAGACTGTTGAAGTGGACTTTACAATTAAACCGATACAGTGTTAGAAATAGTCTTTTTTACAAAACAAACTTTCAGTGGGCATCTTTTCTAGCATGCAAACATAAGTTGCATTAATGTTTGTTACTGTAACAAACAAAATGAACTGAAATAGAGACAGAGAGAGAGAGAGAGAGAGAGAGAACAAGAAAGAAAGAACACACATGGCTAACTATGGAATTAATTTGGTATTCTGTTCTATTTCTGTAACATTATGGGATTTTGATCATTTTCAAAGTGTACTGATATTGCACATAGAATATGTGTGAGCCAAAATTAAACTGGGATACTCTGGCATCTCAGATAAAACTGGAACATATTTTCTATTATTTAAAAACCGTTATTGTATTTTCTTGAAAGAGAAAGAACTCGAGACAGAGAGAGAAGACCCTCCCAAATAGTTGCCAGAGCTGGGGCTGCGCAGCTCCCCAGTAAGGAGCCCAGGGTACCATGCTGGTGGTCCCAAGTGGGTGACAGAGCCCCAGTTGTTTGGCCCATCATCTGTTGCTTTCCTGGGCACATTAAGAAGCTGGATCAAAAACAGAACCACCTAAACTCAAATTGATAAAAATACTTTGATATGGAATGCTGAGAGTCAAAGGGTTATTTTATTATACTGAGACTGCAACACCAGCTCCTAAAAATCTTTTTTTTTTTTTTAAAGAGGGGGGTGGAATCCCCAAAGCTTCTTCTAAGAGGGTCGAAATAACAGGATTATTTTGGATGATGAATGTCACTCCAACAGAACTAGGACTACAATGGCAGTCTCTTCCCCAGACTAGTGCCACAAGAGAACAAAAATCTACAACTGTGCTGTAGGATACGGGGACCACAAGCCATTTTTGATGACTGAGTATTTGAGATGTGGCATACCTAAAATGAGCTGGATTTCAAAGAGATTGCACACACACACATGAAAGTAAAATGTTGTCCCTAATAGAGTCTGTACATTGAAACAACATTGTGTGGGTTGGATGCAATATTTTTAAATTACTTTCACCTGCTGTTTCAGTATAGCAATACGATGCCTCTTAAACTTTAAATTATATGCATAATCACATTATTTTTATATAAGTGTTGTCTTAGAACATTCAGACATCCAGTAAATGTAGAGTAGGGCACAGTATTTCTTAACGCTCCTTCGTTGAATACATGCCCATCAGTTTGAGTACCACTTTTGCAAAAGCTAAGGCACGCAGGAGCTCCCTGGTTTTATGGCTGTAGATCTGGGAGGTATGGGTCAAATAGGAAAATGCCTCAGAGATTCAGAAAGATGAAGTCATGTGTCTAAGTTCACCCAGTCACAGGAGGGAACAGAACTTCAGTTGATTTTCTGAGACTCCAAAGCACGTGTTCCTTTGTCTAGAGATGGCAGAATTCTGGAAATGAGGATGGAGAAAGAATAACTCATGGGTACGAAGAACTGCTGGATTCAGACAGAGTTTTTCAGAGGAAAGCAGTATCATTGTCCACTGGCTGGGTGGGGTGTGCTTTCATGTTTGTTGTCTTCATAAATTTTAGCACACAGTAATGGCCTGTGTTATGGCAAGCCACAAACTGTGAAGAGATGTTTATCCCTCATAATGGTCTCTCCTTTGACTCCTATTGCTTTTTCTTTCCAACATTTAATATTAATTCAACCTTTTAAAAAATTGTGCATTGCCAACTAGCTACATTTGTTGATAAATTCCTTAAATGACAGTAATAGAGATAATATGTCTATAAAGTTAGAATACCAGAAGTCCTGACCCTGGATCCTGAATCCGTTACTTTACAGTGCTGTGAATTTACAGGTTGTTTAATCTGACTGCAAGATTAGTTCTCCCCCCTTTAAAAATAAAGACACAACACCTTCTTAAGAGATTATTGTATTTATGGAAGGCTGCACAATTCCTAGGCCTAACTTTCCAAGGCACTCAGCTAATATTTCTTTCCCTTACTCCTTCTCGTTCCCCAAGCATCACTCACTTCTTCGTGTTCACACACAGAGCCTTGGCAGGAAGGGCACATATGGACTCCTCACTGGGAGTGACTTTTCTGGCACCTCTTAACCTCACTGAAGTCTATTGTTTCCTGCTTGTTCCGTACAAAACCTTCTTTGTCTTAAATTATACAATTCTTACTTAACTTAATTGCAGTAAATGTACTGCTAAAAAGCCCAAACTTCGTGATCCTACTAGCTAAATAATATAAGCCTGCCAGGGCTTTCACAGAACACTTAACTACATCGCCTGGATCATGTGGTAAGAAGTTAAAGCATTGAATCAAGTAAGAGAATAGGTGAAAAATTTTGTAGAAAATGGAACTAAAAGATAAGTTTGTTTTGATGAAAAAAATTTAAACCCATTCATAATTTTCTTATAAATATACCTTCCATAAATATTTTAGAATTTTTTGTATCAATTTCAGCTTGGGAAACTGCCAAGCTAGGCTATTCAGCCTTGTGGCAAGGACAGTTCCAAATCTAACAATCTGTGTTTTTAGTTAATCAACAAGAGTCCCTGCTTATAATGAATTAGAGGCTTCTTGTCTCTAATAACATGTGCATGTCATTAATAATAGACATGAATGTAGGGGAAAATGTTTTTTGGTGCAAACACTTCTGTTTCAAATTCCTGCTGAGAACAGTCTCGCTTCTTCTGTCGCCTCTGTTGCACTGCACTGGGCTCTTACCGGTCTTCTGTCCTTCAGGATATAATCTTCCTGTACTCATTCAACAGTACACTTAGTTTGCTTCTCAGCAAATCCAATATCCAGATTCTTGATGTATCTAAGAAGTGTTTATTCCTTCAGTTGCATCTATATCTTGAGAATTCAAGAAAGATGGCTTCTGAAATGCTTACTGAAGACATTGAAATATTTCCAGGGAGCTACAATGTCACTCCAGACAACTTTGCAAATATTTTATCTAAAAAAAATCCAGATGTTTTCACCTGCTGTATTGTATTTTTAAATGTATCATTTGTGTTTTTAGAAACTGGAGAGACTTAGGATTGGAAAACACAAAAGGGCGCAATCATATTCAATGGCTGCATTTCTTCAGAAAAGCAAAGAGGTAATTTAACTTTCTACCAGTTTGGTTTTAATAACCTCAAGAGAGTAGATTTTATGTAATTTTTGAAAGATTTACATATTTATATTGTAAAGGTAGATATTACAGAGAGAAGGAAATGCAGAGAGAAATTTCTTCCATCCTTTGGTTCACTTCCAAAGGGCTTGAGTTGAGCCGATCCGAAGCCAGGAGCCAGGGGTGTCTTCTATGTCTCCCATGTGGGTTTAGGGCGCCAAGGCTTTGGGCCATCCTCTGCTGCTTTCCCAGGCTACGAGCAAGGAGCTAGATGAGAAGCTGAGCCACCAAGACATGAACTGGTGCCTATATGGGATCCCGGCACTCGCCAAGCAAGGACTTAGCCATTGAGTAATCACACCAAGCCTAATTTCATGTATTTAATATATATAATTCTAAGAATATAAGCACGATTTTCTCCATCCCCTTCTTTTCTTCCTTAGCTCTCCTTCCTGCCTTCCTTCCTTTTTTTCCATATAATTTTTACAAAAGAATAATTTCAATCCAATCTGTCATTACAGGTTTATTGCACTACAAACCATAATATTCAACAAGTAAAAAGTAGAAAGACCACAGTCCATAGGTTTATAGACCAGAGCTCAAAACAGCATAAAATCTTAATATATCTATTTTCTACCAAGTATTAACACTAAAATTGAACTGAATCAACATCACTGTCTCCATCTTCTTATCTGTAAAGTTGTCACAAAACTTGTAAAAAAAAAATCCACGGATTAATAAAGGATGCGGGGCAATTGGAGCCTCTGGGGGATATCTAAGACTTCCGCTGTAAGCATTGAGCCTGAAGGCATTTTTGGGTTGTTTTGCTCCGTTTTTCTCTGGGCTCATGCAAGTAAATGCAAGTGTTAACCCGTTCTCCCCATTAGTGTATCTGCAGAATTGCCAAAAGATGCATTCGATGATAGCATTGATTGTGAAGTAGTTTAAGGCAATGTATTTTGCTTTCAACAATTAATTTCATTGACTTCCAAAGCAATTTTAACTACTTGGCACAGAAACATATGGCACTTCACGTTTTTCTGACATTTAAGGAAGTCTAATTTTGCTACTTCTATTAAACAGCTTTAAACTAAAGTTCACTTAATTTCTAAAACATATTTGGCAACGTATGTGCCATCATATGCAATATAAAGGGCACATGGGTAGTAGGCTTCAGTCCAACATTAGATATGCTCTGAATAAATCCTAAAGGAAATTCTCATCTTTATTATCAGCATTTTAAACCCCTCTCCCCCATCACTCTGCCATCCAAATAGATCTTTATCTTGCTTATTCATCAGTTAATTTTTATTTTCAAAAAGAGACAAAGGTCCTGATACAGAAAGCAGAAGACCTAAGTAACTACCAAGGAGGGAGAAGAAAAATGGTTATGTTTCTATGAAAAATATTCACTTTCACTTGTGATCCAAGACAGAAGTAAAATTAAATGAGTAGATTAGAAGAGTATTCATACACAATGTTATGAAGATAGGAAGAAGTGGATATTCTAATACTGGTATCGGTAGAAAAAAATATATTCAGAGTACTATTTGATGATACTGAACTGGACTGTGTGATAGAAAATCGAGGTATTGCTAGGGCAGTGGGAGACACTGTGTGTAAACATAGGTGCTAAATTTAAAATACTAGGGTACCAGTACCCCTTCATCTTTGTGTTGAATGGGGCAGGAAATGGAATATTTTTCTTATTAGGAAAAGCTCACTGAGGTATTTAATGGTAATGGGGCAGATTTCCATCAAGTTACTCTCAAATCATTGTGGGAAAGAGAGAGAAGACACAAAGGAAGATGGAAAAAAGGGGGGACAGAAATAGAATGGGAAATCAAACAGAAATGCATCACATGAGAGAGACAGAGCGAGGGAAATTGCAGAGCCTGAACTGGAGAGGTGTAAGATAAAGCTGAAAAATCCAAATAAAAAGGCATCGGAGAGTCCCTGCATGATTTTATGCAGGAGTTAAACAATTTTGCAACTCAAGAAACAATGATTTAATATTCACAATTATCTCTGAACGAAATAATCATGGGTTTGCACTGAGGATATTTGTCAGCATGTTATAATAACAATATGCACAGATGAGATGAATGTTTAGCAAATTCACTAGAAATATCAGGATACTTCAAAAATTAATCAGAAATGGAATTAAAAGATAGACTCATTTTGAATCAAAGGTTTTTGAAATCTAGACACAAATGTTTATAATATGCAGTTGCCATGTGCTTTTATAGTCTCCTTCAGTGCATATACTTCAAACATTTTGCACCAAAATAAGTGTCTCTTCATTGTATTTCTTTTTGAAAGGCCATTGCAGTTATTTTATACAAAACAATTTTATAATCCTTATAATCTAGTATTGAGAACAAACTATCAGTGAAATGATACTAATCTCAAAATACACTATAAAACATTACGGCAAATTTAAAGGTATGCATTTATGAACATTGATAGATACTTAGCTTGCATACAAATGCTTGACATCCTTAAGATCTATTTGGAGAAATTCACAATCATTTCTGAAAATTAGATCCATCAGGTAATTACAGATGAAAATGGACATGCCAGTGACGTAACTGTCCAGAATTTATTTTCTTTGGAGGGTGACTGCTGTTTAGCTGCTGTTCAACTCTGTCTTACTGTATTTACGAGCCCGTTGAAAATGCTGTCATCCTGGGGCAACCACACAAAAAATTATCTCTTAGAGTTACACTAGCATAAGCTAAAAACTGCATTAAGAGAATAGATTCAAAATATTTTCTTCCACATGAAAGCTTACTGACTCTTCTTTATTAATCTTTGCTTATTTGGGAAAGAAAAGCATAGAATCAGAGGAGAGAGCAAGTGCCCTGTCTACTACTGAATCTCCTGATTTAGTGCCCCAGGTACCTACAGTGACAAGGAAGAGGTTGGGACAGGACTCAGGAGCTGGGAATTCAAACCATGGCTCCTACCTAGATGAGGGGATCACAGCTACTCAAGTCATCACCACTGCCTTCATGGTGTGCACTGAGAATCAGAAACTGGAGCCAAACACTCTGACACATGATGTGTATGTGTTAGCCACCAGGCCAATTCCCTGAATAGTTATTTCCTGATTTTAAAATTTAATGGACAGTTTAAAGTATTGTAGACTTTAGATCCTGTGCCTATGGTGTCTAAGCAATGGCTTGGTCCTTATTCACTACCTGTAATTGTCATGTAAGATGTCAAACTACACAGGATAAGACATCACAAGTTTGAATGCACATGTAAATTAATATTGTTTCTTTCTAACAAGCTTCTGAGTAGTGTTGACTTAGGTCTGTAGCCCAAACTCGGAGTAGTAGATATTTAAGAAACGACCGTAGTCACCATCACCAAAATCTCCATAGACCTATACATTGTTCTACAGCATTTATGCTGTTGTTGGATGCTGCTGTATAACCAGGACCATTTTCCCTCAGGCTTTGTGCAATATCTTTGACCTCCTACTTCACACATCTCTGTTCATCTGTTCATCTAAACTCATACTTAAACCCATATCTGTACTCAAACCTGTGTCTGGATGATGTGACAAAATATCAAGAGAGATTATATATATATACATATAGTAAAATCTGGGTGATTTTAATATTGTTTATTTATTTCAAGGTTTGCAAACGTTTCCATATTGAATCAGTTTCTCAATTAAAGTATTCTATATAATGAAAGTTCATGTCAATATATCCATGAAAAGAGAAATATATATTTTTGAATATGTGTTGCAAAAAGAAGTGCCGTTCCGCTGCTTTCTGCTTGAAAAAGGTGAATATTTCAAGCATTTTATGGGTGCAAATTCTGAGAAGATAATTATACTTTTCTCTCCTCATCTTTATCCCTCCCTTAATCCAATTCCTTTCTTTGTTTCTGTTTCTTTAACTTTTGCAAAAGCATCATTTCCATCTACTCTATAGTCGCAGCCTTACTGCACCACAAACTGTAATATTCAAAAAATAAAGACATGTAGCTGTTAAGGAAGTGAAGCAATATTTTGACCTCAAAATATTTATAAAAATATCAATGAAAAGCCATTTTAAAAAACATAAGAATTCAGGAAATTATATGCCTCTCAAGATGGTATGTTTTCGCCTACTGAGATCCTGCATTCTATACATTTGGCATGATTTTTAGTAATTAGAAAAATAAGTAAAAACCTATGTCTTTTACTTTTATTGGAAACAAACAACATCATCACCATCTTGAGCAAAATCATTAAAGTGTTGAAAACTAAGGGTCTATGGGGGGAGGGGTGGGGTGATCCCCAGTTCCAACGAAACTGTATCACATAATACAATGTAATCAATGAATAAAAAAAAATAAAATATAAAAAAAGAAAACTAAGGGTCTATTATACAGGCATGATTGTGGCTTAACAAGAAGCAGTAGTGCTATTAATTCCTAGTTTTACATAACTGGCACTTAGACTTCAAAAAGTTCATTTCTGGGATCTACAATACCATCCAAAAGCTGATTTTTCTAATCTTTTAAAAAATTAAAATGTTGCTCACGAAATATACCCAGTTTATCCGAATATTATAAAGTAACATTGTCACACTTTTTTTCCATGAACACTTAATGGACATTTTTCTATCACCTCAATTTATTACAGAGTACTGATTATTTTTTCCATTAACTCATATTTCAACATCTAGTTAGCGGATTTTGTCTGATCATTCATCAGTGTTTGATTGTTTTAAGTGCTAGCCTAGATGCACATAATTTGAACAAAAAAATAACAATCCATGATTTCAGATAGTAAAAATTTGTATTTTTCTTGGCAGTCAAGATCACATACAACTGAAGGTTGTAGTATGTGCTCACAATGTACGGAATTCTCCCTGTACACACACGTGTGCACACACACACAGGACATCATTGAAGTTTTAATGTTCTTTGTGACTTACCTTTTTAAAAATTATAGATAACTAGTATAAGACATATAAACAATGAAAAGCTTTCAAAGTTGAGTTCATTACAGGTATTAAATGCACTCATAATAGTACTTTTTTCCATTCATGTGAGATGACCTGCTATTTGGCACTTTTTGGATGGAAATATTCTCGTTCAATTCATGGAATGTTTTCAACTATGTTAGTGCTAGTGTAGTAATGGCCTTATCCAGACCTATAATTCTTATAGAAATACTGGAATGGAACACCATGAAAATTAATATTCTGTGTTTCCCCTGCAGACCTTTAGTGGAATTTTATATGATTTTTGCAGAAACCTGATATGAGCCTGTATAACTTAAGGATCACATTCACGTTATTTCCCATAATTACTTAGCACCATGCCAACACCCTGTATACAATGCCATATTTATTTTAGGTGAACTATAGTTTTCAGGTTTTATAATTTCTATGCGTAATGTGTACATTTAGCAAATGTATACATACAGTTGACAGATGTTATAACTATTCCTGCTGTACAATGTAGCCATTGAACTTTTGTCTTTGAGTCATATAAACATAATCTTATGAACTGTTTTAAATTTCAGGAAATAGATTACTATATCCAGCATTTCAAATTTTAGATTTTTATGGTCATATGTACATAAACAATATTTATATATGTGAAGGAGATTCATAATTGCCTATGTAAGTCTGTCTCAATTAATTTATTCATGGATTTCCACTGAAAATCCCTATGACTGTTCCCTTAGTGGTAAGAAACATGATGTCATGGAGAGCCCAGTTACTTAACTACTAGGAAGAAAACCATTTAGCTATTCAGTGAGTTGGTTTTTTTTATTTTTTTCAATCATATGAAATTTGCAGTCTGGAGAGAAGCTACAAAACAAATATGAATTATGAACAATGAGAAAAATATTACAAAATTGTTTAAATTTATGCTTTTTAAAAAATTATTGAAAGGGAAAGAGACAGGGAGAGACATAAACTTCTTTCATATGCTGGTTCACTCTCCAGTAGCTTGCCATGCCTGAAGCCTGAAAAATAGAACTCAATCAGGGTTTCCTACCTGGGTGGCAGGGGTTCACATGAACATCTCATGCCTCCCACGGTACGTTAGCAGCAAGCTGGAAGTAGAAAAGTTCTGGATCTTAAACCTAGAAACTCTGACACGGATGTGGGCATCACAAGCAGTGTCCTAACTACTTCAATCAAATGATAGATAGATAGATAGATAGATAGATAGATAGATAGATAGATAGATAGACAGACAGATAGGATCTCCTTATTCTACCATGCAACTGAAAACTTAGAATACTGCTGGTAAATTTTATCCGTGTGTTCTCATTTCTATCTCTCTTCAGAAGATTTGCTGTATGTGGTTTTGTGGGGTTTTTTTTTTAGATTTATTTATTATTTTTATTGGAAAGGCAGGTCTATAGAGAGAAGGAGACATAGAGAGAAAGATCTGTCCACTGGTTCACTCCCCAGTTCTCCATAACAGCCAGAACTGAGCTGATCCGAGGTCAGGAACCAAGAACTTCCTCTGGCAAAACCAAAAACTTTCCTGGGCAGGTGCAGGGTCCCAAGGTTTTGGGCCATCCTCTATTGCCTTGCCCAGCTGCAGGCAGGGAGCTGGCAGGGAAGTAGAGCAGCCAGGACAAGAACTGATCCCTCCCTTGCAAGGTGAGTATTTAGCCACTAGGTTATAGTGCTGATCCCCCTAGTTTCATGTTTATCTTTCTTATTCTTTTGAAAATAGACTTACCAAAACAAGTTATCCTTACCTGTGTACTTTGGAGTTTTACAAAACATGGTAGTGTGAACATCAGAGAGAGAGAGAGAGAAGGAGAAATAGATTTTCTGTCAGTTGGCTCATTGCACAGATGACCATATCAGCCAGCTCTGGGCCAGGCCAAAGCCAAAGGCTGAAGCTTCATCTGATATCTCATGTGGAGGGCAGGGGCTCAAATCCCTGGGCCATCTTCTACTGCTCCTTTCAAGCTACTACCAGGAAGCTGGATTGAAAGTGAAGCAGCCATAAGGGCTGCCAGACAACAGGTGGGAGCTTTATCCACTATTCTACAACACTGGCCATAGGTTTACATTAATCTTTAGTGTGTGTACTGCTGACCACTCATGCTTTGCTTCCCAAGGTGATGATCCATAGTTGTGTTGTGTATAACTCTTTGTCGTCTCATTGTAGTGTAGTTGCTACTGGGAGAGAGCATGCTGGGGAAGATACCAGCTGGTAAATAAAGCAATGACCCTAAAACCAGACAGGTCCTCATCTAGGTAAGATTTCATCTTTAGGGGTGTTTTGTGATAATGTTGCATGGAAGATCTAATTTTTGTTTACTATCTATGAACTCAGGAATATCACAGAAAAATATTTTATAGAAGGAATAATTGACCTATGATGGAAGGAAAATTTGTCAGAAATTTTAGAATGCTTTAGCACAAAATTTCTAGTTATTGTGTAGAGTGAAAGAAATCAGAGTTTGAAAATTAAGTCATAAACCTCTTTTCGTAAAAGATTTGTTTTATTGGAAAGACAGATATACAGAGAGGAGGAGAGACAGAGAGGAAGATCTTCCATCCATTGATTCACTCCCCAAAGTGTCCATAACAGCTGGACATGAGCCGTTCAGAAGCTAGGAGCCAGGAGTGTCTTCCAGGTCTCCCACATCAGTGCAGGATTCCAAGGCTTTGAGCCATTCTCGACTGCTTTCCCAGGCCACTTGGATGGTAAGTGGAGCCTCTGGGACAGGAGCTGGTGCCAATATGAGATACTGGCAAGTGCAAGGTGAGTTCTTTAACTGTTAGGCTACTGCATCAGGCCCAGTCATAAACCTCTTAAGGATAGAAAATCCATTTTAAATTCTACGAGTGCCAGCACATTGTATTACATTTATTGTCAAGTTTGGTTGCTAGAAAAATACAATAGCTTGGATGGCTTGAGAAAAGAATTATCTTTTCGTTATTCTGGTGGGAAGTCAAGAGCAGGTGCCAGTTCTGCTGGTTCTACTTTTTGGATGGAAGTCAACTACCTTCTCACAGTGTGTCCATACGGCGTACAGAAAAAGAGAGCAAACTCTATTGTCTGTCTTCAAATCTCACCAAATTATGCAGTTAGAGTTTCACCACGTTGGCCGAAAATGATCAAAATTCAACTCATAAGAACATACATTTGAATTTTGTGTTGTAAGTTCAGCATAATCCATCCCATACACCCAAATCAAATTTGACACGTGACGGTGAAGTTTGTGACTGGTTTTCTCCCTCAGTGCATCCCAGAGTCTCCGAAACTCCTATACTGCCTGCAAAGTGCTTCTCATATTATCTTATTCATGATTAACTCCACTGTGGTGTTGCAGATGCAATCGCTCAGTGCCTTTTTGTGTCTTGGGTGTTTTTCTTCCACGTAGAAACAGAAGCAATTATCCCTAGGACAACATATTTTTACTGTGTGTAACCTAACCTCTTCCCTTCCACCCCATTTATCATCCTGGCCCTCACGTACTCTGTCGAGTACTTGGGCTTGCCTAAAACAACAACTCTGCCTTGAAATGTGCTATGAACTCATGAATTCTTTCCTCCATTCATTTTCATTTGACTGACTCACTCACGTCGCAATAGGTGTTCCAAAAGCTGTTGAAGTCGCATGTTTTATAAACAAGTTTTATGTGTGTTTTACAAAAATACATTTGCCTTCTCTTAATCTGGGGTGCTGTTGAATTGATTAATATTAAGACATTAATGCTCAGCTGCAAAGTATGTAGGAGAAGAGAGTGCTTGCTGCTAAAATATGAATAATCATGGTATTTAAACATTCTTTATGATGTGTGTCTATGGAGAATATTCTTCTGTATCGTTGCCATTGAAGTACAGTGACAGTGTTTTGTTGGCTTCCATCTCCTATGAAGATAAGCGGTCAAAAGGAAATATAAATCATGTGCAAAAGTTTCAGCTTCCAATAGCATATCTGACATAGCATTTCAAGGGAATGTCTTTAAATAATAATTATTTTCTGTTACAAAAGGTCTATAGCTTAACCAGTAGAAGCATGATTGGGAGTAAAATCTAAAATTCTCTGGTCACCAATTTTACAGATTCAAGTTGTTTAATATATTAAATAATAGTTTTTAGACCATGTGGTCTAAGCAGGCATAATTGAAGCCTGAACAAAATTAAGTAGCCAATAAACATACACCCAGTGCTATCAACATCTTTGTACTGTATCTAAAGGCTGGCCCTCTATGACTTTCATAATATGTTTCACTATGTCTTCCTGGCAAATGCTTGCATGCCAGTCATAATAATCTGATTTAGTTTTCCGTGGCATGGAGAATTCCAAGGACAGAGTTCGGATTGTGGAAAAACTAAAACGAGGTCAGGTTGTGGTTCTTTCAATGTGATCCTCGCCAGCATGATGAGCATGACATGGAAACGTAGCAGAAGCACAAATTATAGTTTCACTTTTGCGCTTCTATATCAGAAACTCCATGGGGTGTGGGCTGTCTGTGAATCTCCCATATATCAATTTAGGAGTATAGAAGTATGGGGCCGGGAGAAACACCAATGTTTCTGGAAGATTCACAGACTGCCCATATTATTATGACTGGCATGCAAGCATTAGCCATTATGCTGGTTTTTCATATTGTAAACTGCATAAAGTAACTGATCATATTTTTCTCTTTAGATTGGTTGCTCGGAAGTTCAGAGGCAAATTTGCATGCAATTTATTCTAATATACATGAGAAAAATTGCACTGAATATTTGGGTATTAATATTATACTTAATTTTATATAATTTGCATGGGTTTTTTCTACCAACCCTGCTAATTTCTTCCATTTCTGTATTGTTTTGTGTAACTCCAATTTTTGGTAGAAGAATAGGAATAAGGAACATTGAGTAAGTAGCTTGCTAAATAACCAGACAGATAAACGTGTGACAGCAGTCATAATTCAAAGTTAGCCTAGTTAGAAGAAAAATAGGAAATTACTTACCAATAAATTAACTAAGCAAATGGTAGATATTGGAATCTATTGTGATTTTCCCTACTTAATAACTTAGATTCCCACTTATTTTTTTTTAACAAAGTCAAATTTGCTATACATGACTGTTCACTGAGGTTTACCACGAATTCCACAGAGCATGAAGTACGGTTGTGTTAATACAAAATCATAGCCTGTTAGAGCCAGGAAAATGCAAGGAAAATGGGGATAGCATTTCACAAATATAAATGATTCTTCTCCCTTTCACACAATTATTTTACAGAAAATCAAAAAAAGGAGTGGGACACTGTTTATGCTGGATTAACTTGACTTGTATAAATATACCCGATTTTATGAGCAGAGAGGAAAATTGCCAAAACAAACTGGGAGGGTTTGTGATTTCCTGTTGCTGTTGTGGTTGCGGTTCCTGCTGTTTGCGGCTTACTGTTCACCACAGTGTCAGGGAAACAGTCTCCATATATTGTTTTCAGTCTTGTTGATCCTTTTGAATAAACATTGAGTCAGACAGATGGAAATCACTTCCATATTGCATGCAAAAAAATACATATGTTTTCCATTTAAATTTGGGGGATTTTTGTTTTAATTGGGCTGATTAATTTACTTGCATGTTCAATGTTTCTCTACACAGTAATTTGTTTTTAATTACACGTGAGTGCCATATGTAGCTCATTGGCAGTCTTTATTAATTCTTGAAAGTAAATTTACTCACCACTTATGTCATTTGTATCATGGAGTGTGTGTTCCTTGTTAAGTGATTCCTTTCTAATTTCTAAATAATTAGCTAATTAAGGCCATGATCCTAGGGTTCTTATGCAAGGATAACACCCACTGGCTTAGACAGCAGGGTTTGCTTTTACTGTGGATCACAGTACTGAGTATCCTCAACATGTTGTTTTTCCCAATTAAAGGTGTATTCATATTTGTAAATGTCTACCTGTTAAAATAAAACATTAGAGAGTCTTTTGGATTTCTGTATTGCAAAGCTGGCCTATTTCCCAATGGTAAGATGTTAGAGTCTATCAGTGGATTCTAGTTTTATCCACTGATAGGTACACAGCACCACATCTACGGCCCTGGCACATACCTGTCAGGGTGTCAGAGGTGTTGTGTCAAAGAGCAGCATCAGATCAGATCAACCACCCTTGTCCAGGGGAGTTAGCCTTACTGCCTTAATAAGAATGAAAATGATGATGTTTTTTATATCTCCAGTATTATTTGCCAAACACAAGAGTTTTTCAGATTCACTTTAAAATTCGTTGGAAATTTGCACATGGCCCAATGATAACACAGATTTCCCCCAGTGCTTCACTGAGCAAGCCGCCTCTTGGTATGAATGGTTTTCAAAGGAAGACCCAATGTATTGCCTAGGTGTTTAAACCACTGAGCGATTTTCACCTCTCACAGCTCATCTCTTCCCACCCCTGTCCATCATAGAGACCTTCAGGCCAGCTCCATTAGATGATATGCAATTCATGGACTATGTTCCTGCTTATTAATTTCTTGAGTATGGCTTGCTTCTGCTCTGACTTCTGTCTGAAATGCCCTCACCATCTCCTTTCACTATGTACTGAAATGCATCATCTGCTCCACAGTTTTCTTCCCGAGGACTTGCCTTGGAAAACTAGTTACATGCCTTACTTTTGTTGCATTTTTTGCAAATGTTGATTTCCTTTTGTAAGTATGTACATACTTTTAAGATGGTTTAGGAATATTTGGTTTATGTATTCCTCATTTCACAAACATACTTTGTTCCATAGCTTTCTGTGTATCTCTGATCTGAGTATAATGTTTAACACTGATGATGATTTTTGTGTAACCCAAGTCACTTAGTAGATCAAATGATTTTATTTATTAGCCACATTTATTTATTTGACTTTTTTTATGTGTCCTTTGCCAAAATATTTTATCAGAGAAATATCAAGTCATTTAATCTTAGGAAAATTTTTTTCCATTTGTTCTATGGATTTATCTTTGGGGTCATGCATACTAATATTTAATGTGTTGCTTTATTTATTGGTTTACTTAATTAATAAGTAAAAATTATATATACTTATGATGTAGTACATAATATTTTAATATGTGTTTAAATTATGGAATGGCCAGAGCAAGCTAGTTAACAAATATGTTATCTCCTATAATTATTCGTGTTCTCTCATTTCTTCATTCTGGTGCTAATCTGTAATATATTTGTTTGTTGTGTGAGTTATTTATTGTCAGATTAAACTCTTTTGAAGACCAAAATTGACACATACACACACAGCACATGCACATACACACATTTCTGTCTTCACTTAGGCTACCATTATTGTACCTCTAACAGAATTCCCAATGAGTTTAAACTAA
This sequence comes from Ochotona princeps, assembly GCF_030435755.1. Taxonomy (NCBI): domain Eukaryota; kingdom Metazoa; phylum Chordata; class Mammalia; order Lagomorpha; family Ochotonidae; genus Ochotona; species Ochotona princeps. The sequence goes on along the minus strand of NC_080856.1, from coordinate 11,598,694 downwards.
TGGGTTTAGCAGAATTGTTCTCTTCCATATGGACAGTATTGTTTATCTTTGTGCTTTGAAATAACTTTCCTTTATCTTCTAACTTCACTCTATTTTACTTATAAGTTATGCTTAAGTAGTACATTAGTAGTAATATATTATTCTACATTTAGATAACAGCCATTCCTTGATTAAAATGTAAATGTAAACACAGAGCCTTTATCTTCTATATCATTTATTTATTTTTGTGTTCTCTGCAGAGCAGAGTGGCTAAAGAGCGCCTCTGGTGCCAGACTGTCTGACTTCCAATCTCAGTGCCTCTGGTCGTCCATAACTCTGAAGTCTTGGGCAAGCTATTTTACCTCTCTGACCTTTATGTGTTATCTGTCAAATGAGCAAAGAATCACCCATGCTTCACCAGTTGTTGCAAATTACAGAAGGAGACATGCACAGTAGCAGTTAAAATGCTACCAAGGGTAGAGTAAGGCCTTGATCAGTAGCATGTGCCACTATGGCCGCTACGACTCCTGCCCCTCCCCTCACATGATGCTCCATTTTGAGCTCTCCGTGGCCCAAACGTAACAGTTGCTCCTTCAAGGTCTAATGAGATGCTTCAAGAATCCCTGATCAATTTTAGCTGAAATGCATTGGCCTGTTAAATAGATCTCTGAGAGGGTTCAAAAGCACTTTCTGTTACAATTATTTCATAAACTCCCTCCATCTCATCTCACTACATCCCTTCTGTGTTGCTCAGGCAAACTCCAAGAAAAGCCTGAGCAAACAGGTAGGCCTTTCAAGTTGTACCCTGAATGCACAACTAAATCCAAAACTAATGAAGTTCATTCAGATTAAAAGCACTTCATACGTCGACGACAGCTCTTTATATAATGCAGTCAGGGGTAGAAAATTCATGGTATTTCATGCCTACTTATATGCTTTTCATGTGAAAAGATACAGTATAATAAAAGTCGAGGATTACTCATGTTAATTTATTATACTTTGCTGATATAGTCACATCAAGGGCTTAAGAAATAGACTTCAACAGCAGTACAAATGAAGGAAGGATAGTTTAAGACATGGTGCATCAATGCTCTTCTTCCTGCCGTGTTTAATGACACTTCATTTAGAAATGCACCCTCTTTCATATGAATATCATTCTATTTGAGAATTAGACTTCTTCAGGAAAAGAAACCATAAAATGTATTGGGCTGATTGTCTAGCAAAAAAATGGTAAAATGTTTCTCTTAAAATGTGTTAAAATATAGCGTAAACAAAAGGTAGATATCCACAATTCTCATGGCCATTAACTTTTAGAGGAAACCTCACATACGTATCAATTAACTTAATACTTTTTTGCACAGCATGTAAATATGACATACTTTTATTTTGACTAGGAGAGACTGATATCCTTGAAATTCAAACTGGACTAATTTACAGTAAAATAATAAGACCCATTTTGTCTAATGCTGGGAAAAGGGCCTGGGAGATGTCCTTACCTTGAATCAGCAAGCAAATACTGCGCTTTTACGTCTACAAAATAGCAGTGTGCGGCTATGAGTGATTGGGACAAAATCTGAGCCATTGGTTCACTCTTCAAATTTTCAGAATGACTATAGCTAGACCATGTCAGATGCAGGAGCCATAGATTCCACTGTGATCTCCCATGTGAGTGGCAGGAACTCAATTTTTATTATTTAAGCAATGCTAGGGTTTACAATGTCAGGAAACCGAACCTGGGAGTCAGAGTCAGGGATTCAAGTCAGGGGCTCTGATATCCGATGCAAGAACTCCTAGCAACTAGGCCAGAGCGTTGGTCTTATTTAATTAGTCTACATACAATTGTTGATTGTGGCGAGAAAGATCTGCGTTCTACCATTTCCAACAAATTGATATATATTTTGTACAAATTCATTGGAGCAAATCTTTAAAACATACACTAGAAATAAAATGATAATTTTAGGACTGCATACTGATAGGATTTTTAATATGAAAAATACATCTTAATCATCTTTATAGGTTTGCTCATCTGTAAATGGGGAGGAAAAAGGAGAAGTTGGATGATGAAGTCATTGATATTCACTCTAGTGCTAAGAAATTATGATAATAAAACACTTTGTTAGCGTTGTCTCAGCACAAGCAAAAAATGCAGAGAACTTAATGAGTTTAGCCTATTCAGTATTTTTTTCAATTTTTTTCAATGGTTGAGATGAATTAGTATGTAATTTTTTTGTATTATGTAATAACTGACTTGATGAGAAATTACCTTGTGTTTTTTATTGAACAGTCGCCCATATTTTGAAGTCATCATAAACTCTGGTACAGTGAACACCTTATATTTGGAACAAATTCTAGACCATGACCAAATTGCAGGTCATAACTAACTTATCTTGGCAAAGAAACATTTAAATGCTTAATCTCATTTTATTAAAAATTATATGCTTACAATAGACCAGTAACATGCTGAGATTATATTTGATTTGTAACAAAAATCATCACACTGTTATATTTTTCCAAGCCAGAACACTATAAAGTCTTTCAGAGTTGCATCATGAAAAACAACTAAAAAATAACATTATTCAAAAAAATAATCTAATAACCACAATAAAGGTTTTCTTTTAAAATTAAATAAAAAACTCAGCAACTGATTTCTAACGCACAAATGCATCTGGATATAATTATTGTCTTAACAGAGCAACACTGTGTTGTCACAATCAAATATGTTAAAAACATCGCATAAAAATAAGCACAATGTGCATTAAAAGGCATTTTTGCAAACAAGAAGCTAGTAATTACATAATAAAAGCTAAGGTCTAATGGTACAAAAAATGTTTATATACTGCTATAGACATGACTATTTGTGTGTTCAGAGTGTTATTATTTACAGAGCTAGAGTATACCTAAAGTATGTTTCAAAAGTCTATCTATGATGTTATGGCATAATTCCCAATTAAGTCAATGAGAATCACAATCCTGAGATACTCCATGCCTGATTCTTCAAAAATGTCATCTGTTTGGCACAATAAGTGGGGTGAATTTGTAATAATCTTTTTAATCGTTATTTTCCATGATATCAGCTTGTAGGTATCGGGATTTCTCTACTCTACCACTCTTTCCTTTTTTGGTATTTTCCCCTTCCTCATTATTTATCCCCATATTTTTAAAACAGTGTAGTCCTTAAGCGATAGCCGGAAGTCTAACATTCTGTCTTTAACTTTATCATGGAATTGTAGCTATAAGAAATGGTAGAAAATGTAGTATTGTCACTGTATATTTAACTGCTACATTGGGAGTCCTCCTTTTATTCTGGAATAGATATGCATACTGCAATGTGCCTTCACTTCCCAGTATGGTAGCCTCTATTTTACAGTTCATTTATGGGGATATATGTGTATGCATGTTTGCCTATATATCTATTTGTTTTGTATTTTGCATGAAGGTTATATCAGAGAGAATATATTATATTTATCCTTTGGATATTTGGCTTATTTCCCTGAGCATGATGGTCTGCAGTTGGGACCATTTTATTGCAAATTATAGAATTTCATCCTTTTAATGGCTGAGTAGCATTCCATAGGGGTGGCAGTACCACAGTTTCTTTATCCATTATTCTTTGTTAGGCATCTGGGATGTTTTTGTCTTTACTGTTGTTGATTGTGCTGCTACAAATACAGGGTTGCAGGACACTTTTTCATATGCAGATTGTATTTCCTTTGGATATATTTCTGGAAGTAGGATATCTGGGTCACATGGTAGATGTGTGTTCAATTGTCTCAACACTCTCCATACTAACTTCCACAGTCCAAATATAGGCCTAGGCCAATCTCACTGGAGTTAAGTGTAACTTCAATGAGTGTGTTTGTGTATTTGAATTTCCCTGGTAGCTAGGGACCCTAAAGTTTTTGTGTGTCTATTAGTCATTTACATTTGTTCTTTTGAAAAATACCTGCTCATTTCCTTCATCCATTTCTTCAGAAAGTTTCTGTGTCGCTCTCTTTGAGTTGCTGAAGCTCTTTTTAAGTCCTAGATATCTGTCTCTTGTCTGTTGTTATTGTACAAAGATTTTTTTTCCATTCTGTTGTTGCTTCTTTACTTTGTTGTTCATTTCATTTGCCATATATAAACTTCTAAGTTTGATACAGTCCCATTTGTTTATCTTAGCTTTGACTGCCTGTGTTTTCAATGACTTTTCTAAGATTTTCCCAATGCCTATATCTTGGAGAATGCTTCCTATGTTTTCTTCTAATAGTTTGATGTGTGTCTGGATACAGATTCAGGTCCTTTGTCCATTTAGATATTTAGAGCTAATTTTTGCATAATGTGACAGGTAGGAGTCTTGCTTCTTAATCTTGCAGGCTGACATTCAATTATCCCAACAGTATTTGTTGAGGAGACCAACCTTTTCACAGGATTTTCTATTCTCTTGTTTTAAGATTTGTTGGCTATACATGTGTGAGCTCACTTCTGAGACGTTATTCTGTTCCATTGATTGTCTCTGTTTTTGTACTAATATTAGATTGCTTTGATGACTATTGCCCTGTAGTATGTCTTGAAGTCTGGAATTTTTATTTTCTAGCTTTATTTTTATTCTTCAGGATAGCTTTGGGCATTCATGCTCTCTTATGCTTCCATATAAGTTTTCCTATAATTTTTTTCCATTTATGCGAAGAATGTTGTTGGGATTTTGAATAAGATTACAGTGAATCTGTATCTTAATTTTGGTAATATGTTTTTAACATGTAATGGTGTTGGATTTATCAAATCAATGCACCTTTGAAATGATCACATGGTTTTTATTCTTCAATTTGTTAATATGATGTATCACATTTATTGATTTGCAAATGTTTATCATCCTTACATATCAGGGATAAATTGCACCTGGTCCAGGTGAATAATCTGTATGATGTATTTTTTTATACTGTTGACTTGTATTTGAGGATTTTTATATCCATGTTTAGTAAGGTTTTTCATCTGTAATCCTCTGTTCCTTTACTATCTGGCTTTGGTATTAAGATGATACTGGCCTTACCGAAAGCATTTGGAAGGCTTTCTTCCCTTTCTATTGCTTGAAATAGCTTGTGGAGTATTGGGGGTAAGACATTTGGTAGAATTCTGGGCCTGACATGGTAGGCTACTGGCTAAATTCCTCGCCTTGCACATTCTGGTTCTAAACAGGTGGCCCTGTTTCCCATCCAGCTCCCTACTTGCGGCCTGGGAAAGCAGTGGAGGACAGACTAAAGCCTTGGGACCCTGCACCCACATGTGAAACCCAGAAGAGGCTCCTAGCTCCTGGCTTCTGCTTCGGCTCAGCTCTGGCCATTGAGGCTATTTTGGAGAATGAATCAAGTGGACGGGAGATCTTCCTCTCTGCCTATCTGACATTGCAATAAAAGTAAACAAATCTTTAAAAAAAAAAGAAACTAAGTTCACACAGCACGTAAACATTAATGTAAAAGGAAACTATGAAAAGCCAGAGTTGAAAGTATCACATTGTATGGATAAGAGGAGGAAAGACAAGGGTGAAGTAACTGTTTTAACAGTCAGGCACAACCATCTGGGGCCAAAGAGCTCAAATGTGAGCATAAAGTAACAAGGTGAGTCTTTAGAGAATGAAGAATTAAGGGATTTAAGGTCCATAGCATTCGTAATTATCCTTTGTCTTGTTAGTTGATCTAGAGTTATTTGGGCTGGTTGAACTCTCTGTACCAGGGTTGCTTTTTTGCATGTTCTTTGCATATTCACAGTTTAATAGGATTTGAAAAAAAGTCACGATGGAAGTAATTTCACACCAAAGAACCAGGAAGTATAAAAACAAACAAACAAACAAAACAGGTACATGTCAGTTATTATGAAGAGCAAAGAGATACCCTAAGGTCTCAGGAGTTACAGTTGCTTGTGCAATGAACAAGAACTGACTTTGCTGAGTGAATGAATCAAGTCATCAGCATTAGGTTTTCCCAGAGCACTTTTGTTTTTTCACGTTGCACTTCCTAACGAAAGGCACATTTTTGTAGAGCTTACAGGCTATATGCTACATCTGATCACTTTGGGGAGGGGTCTATGGGAACAGGGGCCTGTCTTGGCTGTGTTGCCAATTCTAAAATGATTGATAAAAATTGTTAAATAAGGCAAATACTCTACATGCCGCAGTGTAATGAGGCCTAGCACACGGGGGGGGATACTTCTCATCATGATATTAAAATTAAATGTAGCATTTTTTAAATGCTTGACATAAATAAAGAAGTGGCTTCACTGGGCCACTGCCTTTTCCATAAACTCAATGTTCTGTATAAGTCTCCGCCAGAGGATATATTTTATTTGGAGGAAACCCAGTCATTTTTTTCCCTCATAAATAAGTATCAAATCAGGTATCATTTCTCTAAAAAAAATATGCCTCCTAAGCTCTATGGAATGCTAAAGAGTCTAATTGGAAGGAGATGATTGCAGTTTCAGTAATTGATGCTGATCTTTCAAGACGGCAGACAGCTTTCCTTTGATGGCTTCGATTTAAAGGCTACCTGGGACCATGCGTGGTCATATTTCTTTTTAGGAAATATGCAGATGAGTTGGAACTGGGGATGGTGGTTAGAATTTTTTTAAAATATCCCTTTGGAAATATGGGATGGTGGGAGAAATGAGAATTTTCAGCACAGAGTGGATGACAGTGAACAATGATAATAGCAAGAAAACGTTTGTTCAAATTAATAATGATAGAAAATATTTTCGGAGTCCCCTCAATATTTTTTGCAGCACTTGTTTTTTCTTGTGTACTAAATATACACATTGTAAATATTAGGACATTTATCTCTTCAATTCAAGGAAAATAGAAAACTTTGAAAAGCTTTGACAGTCTGTTTTACTAACAATTTGTCATATAGCACAATATATTTTCACTTGAAATACTTTATAGACAAATAACTTTTACCAAAATACAGACCATGTTATTTAATCCATCATTGTCTTTATAATACTCCACAATATTAAGAAAAATAATATATCAGAGATCCTTTTTAAAATTGTCATCACTATCATCAAAGAGTTATGAATTACTGAATGGGACCTTGGATAAACTATGGTTATAGGATTTTAAAAAATTTTTCTACCTTTTCACATTAATTTAAACTGCATTTATTTCATTTTCAATAAATATAAAACTATTACAAACTCATGTCAAATTTTGGATGAATTAAAAATGTAAAAATGTATATAAATTCATATTTCATAATTGTGACACTGTACTTTTCTGTGTTATAGCATTCTCGATTTCCATAAAATATATATATAGATGAATATGTAGTTTTAAATACTAGCATATTTATATTTTTGCTATAGGAAAATAGGACATTTTATTATGTTCTTTTTTTTAAAATCAGGATTGTACTTTGATATCTTTGTTTCTTTTAGAAACCCCATTCATAAACTGAACCTATGGTTTTTTCACCACATGTGGTTATGAATTTATATTTTTGGAATACTACATCCTTTTCCCAAAAAGTAAAAATACGGAGATATGGGGGATAGACAAAAAGTGACTACATGTCAGACAATTTGCAAGTGGATAAACATAAATGTTCACTAAGTGTATTAGCAAAAGTTCAATATATTTAGTAAGCAAAGGAGTTCTGATTAAACAACAACGTGGGATTTGGTGAAGATGGTTTCTTCAACATTGATGACACTGACACCCCTTACTGGAGTGCTAGCTCAAGCCCCAGGTCTTGATCCAGCATCTTACTGATACACCTGGGGGCCTGGAGAAAATGGCCCAACTGCCTGGCCCTTGGTCCTGGCCTGAGCCAGGCCCAGTTCTTGCATTCTGCCTTTCAAATAATAATGATAACAATAATAATAATAACAATAATAATTATAACAACTTCAAAAACAATGTTAAGTGGTAAAAGCAAGAACAGGAATGAACTGAGAAAGTATAATAACAGAGGAGAGAGAGAGGGAGAGAGAGAGAAAAAAATGTATTGATTCACTCCCCAAATCCTTGTAACTACCTGTGCTGAGCCGAGCAGATGCTAGGAACCTGGAACTCTGGATGTGTCTCCTGGGTGAGTAGAAAGTACAAATGTACTTGAGCCATCACTTGCTGACTCTAGGGAAACCCAGCACTCCAATATGGGATGCAGATGTTCTAAGAGGTGACTTAATTATTGCACCTGCTCCTTCACCCTCATTTTGAATATTAGTTACTTCAAACTCAGAAGCATAAGCAATGTTAGTAAAACGATGAAAACTGGAACAGAACTATCGTTTCTAAATTTATTTCTTGGGCCTTATCAGGCAGGACATGGAAAACAATAGCATGAAAACCACTATATAATGTACTAGAGATCCTTCTGTTTCTCTGACTATAGACCCAAGGTTGCAGACTTCAAGGTGAAGAATGTGAGCTTGGGGCAGATACCATGTGTCAGCTCATGTGGTATGCAAGAAAATGCATGGCAGCTACTTTGGATCAGGATCTCAGAGCAGGAAAAACAGCGAGGGCAGAACCATAGTATTCATAAAAAGACACGGTGCTATCGTTGAAAACCTACAGAAGGAGTTAGGGAAAAACATATTCCATAGAAAGGTCATAATTAAGAAATAACCAACAACAAATGGGCCTATGAAACTTCTGTATGAGTTTTTGTCATCTCTCTGGAATCTCCAAAACCTCATCTATTTCATTGATTTTTTTTAAAAGATGTATTTATTTTTATTAGAAAGTCAGATATAAGAGAGGAGGCGAGACAGAGAGGAACATCTTTCGTCTGTTGTGGCCGCAATGGCTGAAGCTCTGCTGATTGGAAGCCAGGAACCTCTTCCAGGTCTCCCACATGGGTGCAGTGTCCCAAGGCTTTAGGCCAGCCTCGACAGCTTTCCCAGTCCACAAGCAGGGAGCTGGATGGGAAGTAGGGCGTCAGGATTAGAACCGGCACCCGTATGATATCCTGGCGCATTCAAGGTGAGGACTTTAGCTGGTAGGCTACCACACCAGGCCCGATTTCATTCTTTTTGTCTCAACCAGTAGAATAGACTTGCCATTGTTTCCATTAGTTGGCTCAGTATCCTATTGCTTTAGAATAAATAAATGAATAAATAATTTTTGTAACAGAGTGCCCTACTGAATTCTGACATCTAATGTTTACAGAAGTTAAAGCAATTGATCTCAAAGTAGTGGGGGCATTTGCACCACAGGGACACTTAGCAATGTCTGGAAATAGATTTAACCATCACAGTCCAGGGAAGGGTGGTGTCTGCTACCAGCATCTGGCGTGATGAGGCCAGGGATGTCACTAAACATCCCATCATGCACAAAGTAGCTTCCAACAACGAAGATTTTCACATCCCCCAACAGTAATACAGCCAAGGTTGAGAAACCCTGGTTCCGATGAGGACATGCCAAACAGCTCCCGCTATGGGTACTGTCTTTCTAGGAACAGAAGGAGCTGATAGGTTAATAGGTGAGGAAAGGGCCATGTAGAGAATTAGTTTCTAGTTTGAATAGTACACGAGCTGGCGTGATAATGATCCATCAACTGGTGTCCTCTTAGAAAGCCAGTTGTCATGGATTTTCTTTTACATCCTTTGTGTTTTATACATTGAGAAAAAAAAATTGAAAATTGACTTTGAAATAAAACCCAACATGTTTTCCAGTTGATTTTGATTTAAAGCAGCCTTTGGTGGAGGCCCTAAGGCTATACTGGGCAGAGCTATTTATCTTTATCCTGGGTAGTTTATATATTTTAAGAAAATGATGAATGGAAGCTTTAAAAAAACTCATTATAGTAATTGATTATTATAGAAAAACCTTGGGAACTTTACACTAGAGAACTGTACTCTCTTGGTATCTTAGCTTTAAACCAGACGTGTAATTAGAAGAATCCATAAACATTTGTCAGAGTAGGAGAAACCTGGTCATGAAGTTAAGAGGAAAACTCTGCAATTACTTTATTGTCCTGTATTGAGATGATACACAGTAGTGGCTGTCACCTGTAACAGGAGATTAATCTGTCCTCGGAAATGAAAGACCACCCACATAGAAGCAATGTCAAAAGTAGTGATAGAAAACCCAGACCCATTTCTGTAGAATAGTTGGATGTGATCCTTTTCTTAGAGCATTTCACTATTTGTGAACTCAAAAGAGGTCTAGATTAAACACCACTGCCTTTTACATATTTAGTTTTTCTTGTAATGTTCTGCTTTAAAAAGTAATAATAATAAAAAGTGAGCTGAGAACATCAAATTCATACATCCATAACCACATATTCTCCAACCAAAATTCATATACACATATATACACAATCACCTATACATTCAAAAAGTGGAAATTCATCCCTGCAACACTGAAGAGAGAACTAGCATGTTGATCTTTCTGAAGGATGAAGAATTAACTATGAAGAGGACCAAACTAGGTTTAGCATTACAGAAGAAAACATGATGCAATTCTGGCCCCATGTTTACACACGCCATTCCAGGTAGTCCAAATGGTATTATCTGAACGGTCATCATGCTCATAGAATTGTTTATCTTGAAACAAGCATCCTAACCATTCAATAAATGAATCCACTCAATGTGAAACAAAAGGTATAAATGCAGAGCAGTGACCTAGTGCAAAAAAACTCTATTTAGAAAGGGCATGTTTTTATACTATGTATTATCTGAGGGACTGTTGATTTCTTTATGAACTGAAAGTACCATTGGCGTTCAATACTTGCTAAGGAGAAAAGGGTTCTTTTACAATTCCTGATCTGCAAGCCAGATTCTCTTGCTAGACAGCTCTTAGGGATCGGATGTATAATTAGCAGGTGATCACTTCCATTTTCAGGGCACCTAAGGCATAAGAAATACACTTTTGCAAATACAATTTGGAGTCATAATTAAACCCCTGTTGCCACAATAGGCTGTGCCTATTTCACACCACATTCATGCGATTAATACTAAGAAATAGAAAATGTCAACATAAGAGTCAAAACTTACACTTACAGCTTTTTGCTATTCTGAGATGACATCTGAAAACGAGCAGTTTGGAGTAAGAATTTTTCCATTAACACTGCTGATCAGCATGTGCTATCAATTCTCTACTGACTTCAGTTATTAACAGTTGCTAGCAGTCTTCCATTAACTTTAATGATTGGCATGGGCTAAGGAAATGTAATGCTTTCTCTGACCAGTATTTGCTACCAACTCTCCTCCTAATTCTCTGATGATTCTTTGCTGTGATTCTACTTTGGGTTCTATTTGTTATTCTCTCCTTAATTTAAGTGGGTAGCTAGAACTCTAATATTTCTGCCAAAGATTAGGGCTCATCATCTTATATGAAGGCTTCCTTACAAATGTAGTTAAACTTAAACCCAAATAATTACAACATGTAAAGGAAAGAAATTACCTTCTATCTTTAAAAAAAATGCAAGGTTCACTCCTACAACCTTTTTGATAAGCAAAATTTCAGCTCCAGATTAATTTGAAAATCCTTGTTTATTAGACCTCAGCTGCCAGGTAATGATTGGTGGGTTTGAGAATGACTGATATTTGTTTCTTTATTATTTGTTCCCCAAGGATCAGAGATAGAATTGGAGTGCAAATATAGGAAACACATTCTTTTCTAGGAAGGGCTAGGTCTTTCAAATTCTTACTTTTACTCTGTATGGTCAGGGTATACAATATGCTTTTAAACATACAGGTATAGGCAGTGAAATGGTCACAGCAAGCAAATTTATGTATTAGTCATTCTGTATATGGTAACAGCACCTAAACTGTACTCTTGAAAATTTTTCAGTATGCATTTTATATTATTAACTATTATCCTCATGTTGTATACTATTATATTAACTAGCCTCTTAATATTATATATAGTCCTAATGTATATTATATATAACATATAATATATTGTATGATATCATTATATATAATGTACACATATAATCTAATCATATGTGTGTATGAACCATTATCTTCATGTTATACACGAAGTCTCTAGCTGCTAATTCATGTCCTATGGTTATTGTCCATTTCTTTCCCTGCCATCCCTAGGAGCCATCTCCTCTCTTTCCTATTTATTTAATACTTTTAAATTCAACCAATAGCTAAGAGCACACAGTATTTTTCTTTCTGTTGTTAGTTTAGCTCATCCCCTTCCAGATTCACCCATGATGTTTCAAATGGCAATGTCTCCTTCTTGAAGGTTGAATAGTATTCCAATTATATAAAGATGCCGCCTTGTCTTAATGCACTCATTCACCAGTGGACACTCAGTTTGTTGCCATGTGTTTTGTGACAATGCTTCAGGAAACAAAGGCACACACATCAATGCAATTGATGCTGATTTCATTTCATTTGGCTATGCATCCTTCAGATAGACTGCAGCTGGATCGTATGAGGATTCTATTTCCATTCATTCTTAAAAGAATCTCTGAGTTGCTTTTGAACTGAGTATATGACTGTACATTTTCAGCAACAGTGCATGCGGGCTCCTATCTCCTCACTCCTAGTAGCACTCTTTTCATTTCTCAGTACTAACCATCTGAATGTGTATATTGAAGATTATCTAAATGCCACAAATGGAAATTTACTCAATGGGTAATGTTTATAGACTCTGAACAAAAGTATAATACACAACAGATTGAAAAATTCCATTGTATTCTAGTACTTTTTCTAAGTATAAGAGTACTTAAGATTTATACAAAAGATAACCTAAGATAAAGTCACCGTTCTTGACTCTCAACTCCCATCAGCCCTGCTGTAAATAGACTCCTCCCCACCACAGAGCATGTGTCCATTTCTGTCCTCAGCAGTTCTGCACCTGCTACTCACAGCCCGTCTGTACTCTCATGCCTTCTTTACAGTAAGGCAGCTCTGACATGGCTGTGGTTTATTCTCTGCACCAGAGCAACTTTTTTTCTTCTAGATTTTACTTTGATCTTTGCTGTCAGACAGCTGCAGCAACTATGCACTGGGTGGTTTTCTGGGAGGCTCAATAAGAAGAGCTATTTTGTGCTTCTTTTTGGTCCTGAGAGATATTTCTTTATTAGTTTATTTTTGCATAATTGTAGATGAAGCAACCTTTTTCTTTTGCCCTTATAATCCTGTATTGGGAAGAATGAGTAAGATTTTAGAATGGGAGGCTTGAGGAGAAGTCATTAATAGTGATTAACCTTAGGGTGGTGCTTAAGACACCTACATTTCTTATCAGAATGCCACGGTTCATGTCTGGGCTCTACTTCATACTGTGCCTTCATGCTGATGTGCACAGTAGGAGACAGTAGGCAATGACTCAATACTTTGATTGCTGCCACACACATGGGAGAGAGAGCTGGACTGAGTTCTTGGTTCCTGGTTCTGGCCTCTGACCAGCCCTGCCTGTGGTGGGCATTAAAGGAATTTATTCTTTTTTGATCTGTTGCTGTCCTTTTCTCTCTCTTGGTTTCTTTTCAATCTTTCAAAAAAAGAAAAATGAAATTAAAAAATAATATACTAAATGGCTTACACATTATGAACTGTTCACGTCTGAACTGGGACACAGACTCACAGGATTTTAAATTGTGTGTTTTTTTTTGAAAATTAAGCATATTATTTGCAAAATATTACTTAAAAATGAAACATATTTCAAGTATCTTATTTTTTTAAAACTTGTGATCACACATTGTTTTAACTATGCTAGCATAATGCCGTCACAGTCATTTTTTGTTTTCATCCTTATCAATTTTTCTTCTTTTTGATTGGGAATTTCAAGTTTAAAGTTTATGTTGATCTTTGAGTTGATCTTACAAAGACATATCCTTAATTTACAGATAAGCTTAATAGATTTTTAGAAAGTCATGTTTGTATTGTACGTGTTTTTATCACTTCAGAATGCATCCCAATATCTTAAAAAATTCCAAGTAAAACTTTGTAAACTTTGAACTTGATCTTGTACTCTGTCTTACTCTCCTTTTTAATCGTATGCTTACCAATGAATAATCTTCCTCATAAACCAGCTCTCTCTGAGACAATCCAGAAAGACATCCGCATTCAGGACATAATGGCACCGTTGTCAGGGAACTTGGGTTCCCACCTCTTTAATACACACTTCATATACATTTGAGAGGCACTAAGTTGTTAGTTTTATGTTTTTTGTTTTAGCAGAACTCAGAGGTGAAGAAGATTACCTTTGGCAGTTCTGCTCCACGCCATCAGTGTATTGTCATTCTTGGAATGTCTCAGAAGGTTTTATTGGGTAAGGGCCTCGATAAATTCCAGGTGTTAGCCATATGTTCATACTTGCACCCACAAACAGAAAAACAGTGTTATTTTCAAATGTGACTTCCCTGAGTAAGTTCAACAAATCCTGAAGATGTCTGAGTACATAGCTGTGAAGATCTTGACAGAGTGTGAACTACTGTATTCCCATTGTGTTCCTGAGCCAAAGGAAAGCTTTTGTGAAATTTAGAAAGAAAATATAATTTTCATCCACTCCATCTGCAGGCAGTAGTCATGTGGAGGGGGTGAGGGGAGTAGAATTCTTGCTAGATTAATGCTATGACTGTGTAAGAATAGTCCCAGTCTTCTTTGGGCAGCAATGAACAATTACTTGAGTTTTGCTGCCATTTTGTAGTTGCAGCTTGCTTTCTAATATGTCAGATAATCTGTTGCCTTGATATGAAATGTGATTTAGACAATGACATGGCAAGGAGTGTCCTGATAGGCCAGCTATAGATTTCACTATCTTTCTACTTCGGAAATTTTGGAAGAAGGACATTGGGAACAGGTAGATAATGAGGGGGATCTATAATGTTGACACCTGCACTGAGACACCTCGGTGGAATGTGAGTTGCCAACGCTCGCACTCCATGCTCAGTTGCAGTGTGTAGCTTCTAGACACCTTCTTCCATCCCCCCCCCAAGAGGAATCAATTCATATGAGGTTACAGGCAGTATAGAAACAGAACTTTCTTTTGGTCATTTTTATTTTCATCAGTGTCAATTTTAACTGACTTATTTATGTAAATACTTAAAAGTAGTTTTGAAAATTGACAATGAAAGGTGAATTAAATAATAATCAAAACATTCCATTACTTTGATGATGCTTTCTTGGCTTTGCTTCTGAAAATTTTTCTTATTTGGATTAAAGCATTCAATTTTCATTTCATGGCCAAAAATCCTGCTTGTATGATAGGTGCACTTTCAAATATTTTATATTTGTAGCCCCTTTATTGGAGGATTTAAGCTGAAAAACCAATTGTTCCTTGAAATAAGATTACGAAGTGAATTCTGACAACTGTGTTTATTAATGATTCCTTCTTGATGCATACATTACTTTCTGTCTCTTAGCTATAATATATGCATAGTCAAATCTTGATTATATAAGCTAATGGAAGAAATTTGTGAATAATGTGACGTATTATTTGAAGTGATTGAAAATTCTGAATTACTCCTAGTTGACTTAGAGGAAAATACATTAATAGAAGTAATATTTATTTTTATTTTGATAGAAAAATATAAAATGTTACGGATGACATAGCAAAACTGCTTTGTAAAAAATGTAGATATGCCTTCATCATTTGTCTCCACATTTGTCCTCCACATTTTATCACCCTAATAGGTACAAAGGGGGTCTCCCCTCAAGTTAACACAATTATATGACTGTTTTCTAAGCAAATCTGATTTGTGTCTTTCATATTTTAACATAATTCTTTTTTAAACACCTAACAGATTAGTACCAAATGAAATAGGGTTTATAGCAGCTAAGCAGTTAATTAAACAGACTGGTTAAAGGGGTGATCTAAAATTCCCAAGTATGAATTTTTATACTGCAACTGTATGACTTTCCATTAGAAATTTCTAGTGTGGAAGCAGATAGTTTTACTCCTGACTAATCATCTCACCTACCTAACAAACCCTTAAGTCAACTCTCTTTACCTTTGTAAATAAACTAAAGTAAAATATTTTTTAAGTTCACCAGTCATAGCATGTTTTTAACCTTTTGTAATAGTCTTGGATCTCCTTGTGAGATTAGAGAATTGAACCCAAAGCGAGTAATAATAAACTCCACACCCTGAGGTCCTCTTTTTCTCTCCAAGCAGTGTGGTCAGTGCTTTCTCCACTTGCCCTGGGATTTACTGCTAACAGCCCGGAGCTGAGCATCGACTGGATCTCAGACGTCCACGTAAACACACAGCTTGTTTCTTTATTCAATGAAATACTTTAAAGACCACTTTTCAGCACTACGCTTTTTTCATCTAGCTAAGCACACCCAACACAGGGATTAACTGTACAGATCAATTCAGGCACTGTACATGACAAATAATCTAGTGAAATATCGTGACTAATAGCAAGTTCAAAGAAATCCAATCACACTTACTATTAAAAAACGTCATTTTCCCAGAAAATAAAAATTTCTTCTATAAAACAAACAAAAAACCCACATTGTTTTGCTCACTCTTACTTGCTCTACAGTTTTACCTCCTTCATTTTCTGTATTTTTTTTGCCATTAAAGAAAATAGGATGTTCTGCCTGTGCCACACTTCTACTCAGTCTTAAATTTATGCTAATTAAGGCAGAATGCCTTCAACTCCCTTTCAATAATCATAACTATGTTAATGACATGCACACCAAGTAATTCAATGCTGAACAGAATGTTCCGTAATTGGAAAGGAAATGATTTCCATTGCCATTCCTTGGACCCAGAACTGGAACTGACATTTTGTTACACAGGGTGACATGGCCTTGCTTCTGCAGGAGAAATGGCAGGTATTTCCTACAGATAGGCAACAGGCACCTGACCTGCTGCAGCAGGTTCTGTTGTGTTACGTGACATGACATGCCCTGCAGGGACCCGAGGCAATGTCGTTCTGTGTTAGCCTGTTGAAGTGCTGCTGCTCTTTATTAAAAATCCATGGGAAAGGCCATCCACTGGGGTCAGGAAGCATTTTCATGGCACTTACTCAAGAAAGTAAGGAATCACCCACGTCCTGAACTGGTCCTTCTCGGAGTTTTTCAGGAAATGTAAATCACAGGAATCACACAAGATTCTGTTTTTTTTTTTTTTTTTTAAAGATTTTATTATTATTGGAAAGCTGGAGAGGAGGAGAGACAGAGAGGAATATCTTCCATCCGATGTTTCACTCCCCAAGTGAGCCGCAACGGGTCGGTGCGCGCCGATCTGATGCCGGAAACCAGGAACCTCTTCCAGGTCTCCCATTCGGGTGCAGGGTCCCAAAGCTTTGGGCCGTCCTTGACTGCTTTCCCAGGCCACAAGCAGGAAGTTGGATGGGAAGTGGAGCTGCCGGGATTAGAACTGGCGCCCATAAGGATCCCGGGGGGTTCAAGGCGAGGAATTTAGCCGCTAGGCCACGCCACCGGGCCCAAGATTCTGTTGTTTTAAAATTGAATTCAGATTCTCATGAACAACAAAGAGATGTGACTGTCACAAAGATCATACCTGCCTAAGCAGCAAACTGTACTTTGAACAACAACCAAAGAAAGTCCTACCAGAAATGCTTCCAGTATGCAAAATAATCACTTAAGACTTCCAAATGGTTTATCTTTTCAGTCTGTTCATAATTACTCTTTCTAATAATTCAAATCTTCTTTCAAAATTACACCTTGTGTAAATTAGAAGCCTCAATTAAGAGGTGTGATGAAAGTTTGTCTTTAGTCTTACCCATGGGATGATTTTTTTTTAATCAAAACAGGGCTCTCAATAAGAAACCATGTTAAATTATTACATTATGTGATATTATGTAAAAGAAATTCATTGTGTTTGGTCATTTTTTCTAATCATTTTAATGGTATTTTCCTATTGATACACCTTGCATATAAATTTAGTTTTAATGATCTGCATAAAGAACTGAACAATATTACACAGGTACATCTATCTAGTGATTTTAGAGTAATTACTGGTGCATGGAACAGAATATAACCTTTTGGTTATATTCTGAAGTAAAAGGAATAGGTTAGAGAGGTTTTTATGCAAATGAGAAATGCTCTGTGTTGGAAGCCTAATTGTACTTTTTATTGTTAGACAAGTCAATACTGCTTTAATACACATTTTATAAGCTTCTTGCTGAAATTGTATATGAAAGGAATTGGTTTCCATAGATGAAAGGCATAATCTTAACAATGAGGCCACATAAGCAGAGTGGTTGAAGTACTGATAAAGGATTTGTTAGCTCCAACATAGAATAATTCTTATTAGCCTTATTAGTCACTACTGTTTGACCCACTGTTATTAACTGTGTGAGTCACATGCATTGCAAACTAGGACTGAACAGGACTGTGTCTGGCCATTTAGGGTAAACCTAATCTAATAAAGAGCATTTCGGCTGCAAATAATTAAGGGCCCTATCCTGTCTTTAAGATGCCTCCTCATTCAAAGGGCTTTACTGAAAATTGGGGTATTTCATTTTCAACATTTGGGATTTAAGCAATCAAAATTCAAAGTTATCAAATATAAGAGAGTTTCTCTTTTGCAATCACTCCAACCTCTGTTGAAAATAAAATACAAATATAATGTCATTTGCTGTCACATTTTTACAATTTAAAATATCAAAACAATATTAAAAGCTGTTTCAATAATTCTGAATTATGTTCATTTATCATTTGTGTAATTTTCATATGGAATTGAGTCTGGTTTTCACTTGATTTAATCATGGGATACTTCAGAATTGTTGTTACATAAAAAACTGTTAAGGAAGAAATTCTGGAAATCACAAAATCGTAACGGGATAAGTAAAAACCAATGTGTCGCCCCTCAGCTTGTGTTACAAGGTTACAACACTGTCAAGATCAGCAATGTGACTATCCTGGTTCTTCTCATTTCAGAATATGCTTTCCCATTGCCTTTCTGATCCTGCGAGTTACATGTACTTACAATAAGTTCATTGATTGATTATTTTAATAATATCTCGTTTTCATGGGTGTATCCTTCCTTCCAAACTCATTAAATTGTGTACAGTAAACATGTACACAATTTTATGCATCAATCCTATCTCAATAAAATGATTAAATTTCTTAACCAGGGCAGTGTATTTAGGACCATATATCTGATCTTATTAAGGATGTTAAAAAAAAAATCCTGGGGCCCGGCGGTGTGGCCTAGCGGCTAAAGTCCTGGCCTTGAAAGCCCCGGGATCCCATATGGGCGCCGGTTCTAATCCCGGCGGCTCCACTTCCCATCCAGCTCCCTGTTTGTGACCTGGGAAAGCAGTCGAGGACGGCCCAAGGCTTTGGGACCCTGCACCCGCGTGGGAGACCCGGAAGAGGTTCCTGGTTCCCGGCTTCGGATCGGCGCGCACCGACCCGTTGCGGCTCACTTGGGGAGTGAATCATCGGATGGAAGATCTTCCTCTCTGTCTCTCCTCCTCTCTGTATATCCGGCTTTCCAATAATAATAATAAAAATCTTAAAAAAAAATCCTGAAGTTTGCATTGAGAATAAACATTTATAAAATACTTGCAAGTCAATGATTTGTGAGTTGAATCAAAGATTCAAATGTAATGATTTTGGCAATTGAAAAAAATGACCAATCAAGGTAGGAAATGAAAGCCGACATGGACACGGATTCATTCTTCAAATGGCCAGAGAGCCTGGGCATGAGCCAGGCAGAGGCCTGGATCCTGGAACCCCATGTGCATCTGCTATACAGGTGTCAGGAGCCAAAGCACTTGGGCCATCACATGCTGGTCCCCAATGGCATCGGAAGGGAGTAGAATTGCGAACAGAGCAGCCAGCACTCAATCCAGCACTGCAAGATGTCCATGTCATAAGCAGGGGCTTTAATAGCTATGCCTCAATGCTTACCTCTGGTTTCGGATTTCATTTGAGATGTGAAGTGAACATCTAAGTGGATATGCTTAACAAGAAGTTAAACATGTAGCAGGTAAAACTGGTAGGAAACAGTGTGAAACAGAAGAGCCACTCCAAATATATTTTTATTCTGGTTAGCCCAGCCATGGAATATGTTAGTTTAATAGAAAGAGGAAATTTAAGTTACAGATGTAGTTAAGAAGATTGCTAATTGCATGAAAACTAAACGAGGAGATTTTTCTGGATTATCTGGGTTAACCTAATGTAATCATAAAGAATTGTGGTAGATGGAAATCAGTGCTAAAGTGATGCAGGGTGATAAATACTCCATGAAATACTTCATAATTATTTCACAAATGAACTAGTAAATAAAAATAGCCTTTTAAAATTACATAGTCACTTACTTAGGTAACTTCTGTATTAGTTTACTAGTCTTTTTGCTTGATTACATTTAAAGGCTTGGAAATGACAAGGGCAGGGGTGGTCCTATAAAATCTGGAAAGGCACGATGGCAGAGTGTTTTCCATGGCCTCAACACGGGACAGCAACCCTGGTGATATCTTTGTTGGGACCGAGCGAGACTCACTAGAGATTTCTGTCCCCCAGAACTGTGAGCTACTCTGCATCGGATTCTGAGAGTAAACTTGTGGTGATTCATCTCAGAAGCCACAAGGGATACGAGCCAATGGTTTGATTTGTAGGAATCTCTGAAGCTATATGCTAAAGATTTTATGATGCCAAATAGTGTTAGAAGAATGTATTTTGGCATAGAATCAACTCATCTTACAAATCATTTTGAAACAGCTATTCATAATTGCATAAATGTGTTTGCTTACTTCCTTATAAAGAGCAACAGCATCTTTTGATGACCTTGTTTTAGAGGAATCATTGACAAAGAGTAGGGAATATATTCCCAGAGATAAGTTAGATAAGGAAATTACGTCACCAGAGGCTGAGTCCAAAGGAAGAACTGAGGGAGGCTGCTTTGCAAATAGGTGCCAGGGAAGCAGAATCAAGTTGGTAGAAATTATCCTGTCAGAGGAGAAAGTTTTGGTAGAAGCATTTGGACTTAATGCAATCTAGAAGTTCCTTTTAATTGTAAAGTTTAACAGTTTTTCAGAGGTAAATCTCATTTGGTGTATGAAGGTAATATGAATTCAAATATGAATTATTTGTTGATAAAGGGTAAGACCTATGTTTAATTTACCTTGTACAGTACATGAAACAGCCTCACAAATAATTAGGATGCCCATGTGATTTGTTGTACAAACTGGGACACTTTGAAAGAAAGAAATGGGATGCTATTTATAATTATACATCAAGAGCATCATGACTGGTTAAGGGCATCCTGAACTGTGATCCTCCTACATTGATGTGACTTGTGCTTTGTAACCCTACCTCAGCCACTGGGTATTCAGCAGGAAACCAGCAGCTGTGTTGGTTTTAAAGCATACCTAATTGATGAACATCTGGTGGCAGGTAGCCAGCCCATTAAAAATCAATTATAGTCAACGACTTGCATCTGAGCCATACTGCGCCAATCTCCTCACACTCATCAGATCCACATGTTCCTGAATAAACACACACACCACTCAAGTCAATGCCTTTGAACTTCGTGTGGCTGGAAGTGGATTTCATCAGTGGGCTGTCCTCTGACCCACGGTGAAGAGGAGAGTTCCTGTCGATCCGCCCCTGACTGATGACAGGATAGATCAGGCAATCCTTTGAATAAATCTTTAAATTCAAGGGTAACTGGATTATTCTCTGCTCTGTGCAGCATAACATGTACCATAAATAGCAGAAAATGGGTTGTAAAGCAATAATGAGGTCATTGTGATCAGAGACTAGATTTAAGATGTAATAAGGGAATTAGAGTTAGTAATTAAGAGAAAGCAACCTTTGAACAAGATATGGAAAAGTTTTCTGTGCAAATCACTGCTCAAGAGCTATGTTATATATCTAGACGGGAGTTTGGATCTTCAGCATAAACAGGAGAAGATAATTAATGAGCAAGCTAGCTCTGTCTTAAGAGTCATGACGGTAGGGGAAGACTGGACCTGGAGACTAAAATACCACCCTCAGGAATAGCAACATTGGCTGATCCAGTCATCCTTGGGTCTTCACTGCGAACAGCATTAGAGATGTCTCAAGTAATTCTATGTCCTTGTCTAGGCACTGCCATGCCTGGAAATGCAGAATAAAGATCATGTTGAAATTAGTTTCCCACTGATGATCATCAATAAACTACTTCCAGATTCAAGAAGTTATTCAACTAATTCAGCTTTGGACATGCAGAAGTGTGATTGTGATTCCCGAGGGAACTTTACAATATTCTTTACCTGACCAGTGGGCAGCAGTCTGGCAAAAAGCAGGACCTACGTTTTTAACTTGAGGCAAATTTAGGAGAAAAATGAACAATTTTTTACAACAGATAATTGAGTCATATAAAGTATTTGATCTGATCTATGAAGACTTTTCCTAATCCAACTTCTCTATAGATTGGCATACAATTTCAAACACAAAATGCATAAAATTAGTGAATTAATTACCTCAAATTCATATTTCAACCACTCCTCCTTATCTTAAATACTCTCATGATTATTGTTTTTAGAACTTAATTATTGGATTTGAACAGAGCCTTAGAGATCAGTTAGTTCAATTCTCCTCATTAGAGATGAAGTAATTGAGGCTTTGAAGGATGACCCAAGGTCACACTTACTTTGGGTCATACACCTTATAAATGGAGATCGGATGACCAAAGCCAGAGTTCTGGGTTACAAATCCGCTGCTGTATTTTCCCAATGTTTTTAAAATGTAAAGCTTATATTTCATATTGACATGTTTATGAAGATCTAAGCCTGATTAAAGCACAATATAATTTATCATATTATATACCCAAAACTTCTACTGAGATTTTTGGAACTGAAGTGTAAGTAAACTAACACTTGTTAAGCTAAGTATTCTTCTTGATCATGGTATCTCCCCTGCCAGGTAAGTATAGTAAGTATTCTTCTTACGGGTTAAATAATCCATCATTTGACCGTGATAATTTCTTGCAATGATCATTTTTACATATAGAACACAGATTTACTGGATTAGAACTGTGAGATACATTCATGCATACTCATATGCATTTAAATACACAGAATACATTTTATACTTTTGTATTAGAATTTGTCTAACAAAATGAAGTCAGATTCTTCAGTTGCTATTCAGTAATGTTGTGCACATACATAAGATTATGTAAGTCACTGTTACTAAGATTCATAATTTTCACTGATTTAGGTACTTGGATGTTTTTGTACAACATTTGATAGTTGCATTGCCAGCTGCGCTTTAAAAATCACCTGCTCACTCATCAGAAGTCACTGTTTCAGTTCCACTCCAGCCTCAGAAAATAATCATTCCAGCACTTTATCTCATGGTGTGACTTTTTCTGACAACATCTGTTGCTCTGAAACAGAAAACTACCTGGAGTGACAAAGAGGGTGTTTCTACCATTTTACCCATGCTGAAAAGATGGGCCAGAGAGCTGTACAGCCCATAACAATGTGAAAATCTTTATATGAAGTTGTTCACCAGAGACTTGTCAATAGGCTGAGCCATATTGGATGTGGCAGTCTTTCTACTGGGACAGTATTTGCCTTGAAGTACTACCTTTTCTCTTTTTCAATGTCAGCCTGAAGGCTCTTAGACAACATATGTTCATTTCATGTCTTAGAGATATTGCTTCTGGTATTGCAAATGCATTACCACATTGAGCTTTTTTGTAAAACAGATGGTACATATTAAGGTCTCTGTTTCTTGTACGATTTCTGTAACAATGGCACTGCATTCTTCACGTTGACAAAAGTATCATCAGCATCATGCAGTGCGGCCGTAGATTGTGTCAGGATGGTAAATGAACACTTCAAACGGAAAGATCAATGATGAAGGTGAACTAAATCCCTCAGAGAACTCCAAACTGAAGCTGGTCATTTCTTGAAACTCTTTTAAAACTTTCGCTAGGAAATACTCAGTTCTACTCTTTAGAGACCATCTGTCAGATGGCTTTTGAAATAAAACAATGGCATATACACAGAATAGTCAACTTTCAAAAATGAGTTTTTGATGTAGATCCCCCCCAACATCTCTATGAGCCCCATATATGTCAGTATAAGTGATGTCTTATGAATTCTACTGCTGTTATATGATTTATTGAAGGTCATTTAGCATGAACTGTGGAATCACTCTTAAGATCAGGAGATTATCAGGGTTGAAAAACGAGTTTAGATGAATTTAAATAAGCTGGAGAATATTCTGTGATTCACAGATTATGTATTTAGAATAATCTCTGAATGTAAAAGCAGTAAATACTGAAAGAAACTTTTAAATTCAGTAAATCTGTGAATTTGGAAATATATAACCTGCTCCATTATGTTTCTGAGAATAATTTATTTCTACCTTTTAAGCAAATAACAATGCTTGGAACTGTCTTGATTTTCTTACAGATAGAAAAAAACCTTAAAAGAAATATGTTTCCCTATCATTCTTATTTTTCTTATTTTGCTTTGTATACATATTTTCTAGGCAAGTTTTCTTTTAATTAAAAAATAGAATCTCACACAGCTAAAGAATAATTATATTTCCAATATTTCAATAGGTATTTAATACTTATTAAAACCTCATGGAAGGCAGATATTTTTCTCAACAGGGAAAAAAAAGAGGAGAGAGATTGTATCTTTCTAGCTTGCATTTTAGTAGAAATAGAAGGTGAATTTTTGAATACATTACATGTTTATTATTAGAAGTTAGCCAAGAAAGCTGCTAAGAAGAAAAACAGCAATTGCATTTCCTCAACAATGTGAGAGAAGTAAGTCTCACATTTCAAATTTATTTTTTACAAGTAAAATTGGATGCATTTATGCTATAGACATGGCATTTTGCTATTGTATTCACATGTTGGGAGAGCTAAACTAAGCAACTCAACATATCACCTCACTTAGTTTTATTTTTGGTGAGAAAGAATTTATTGTAAGCGATTTGGAAGTATTTAATAGAGCTCTTGAACTTATGTCTCTTAACCAAGATCTCTTCTCTGATCAGCATCACATCAATCCCCCAACACTTCAACTTGCTGTAATTATCATTTATGCTCTACTTTTATTACAGTTATACATATAGGGACATGTGACATTTGGCTTTCTGCGCATATATATTTCATTTGGCATATGCCCTGTAAGTTCGTCTATATTGTCAGAAAGGATAAGTTTCTTGTTTCTTCATGTTGATTGGTATTACATTAAGTATACATACCATATCTCTATCCATTTATTTACTGATGAACACTTTCTTATTTTTTTTCTTGACAACTGTTAGTAAAGTTGCAATGAACATAAGAGTACAGATACCTCTATAATGGATTTGATTTCCCTAGATACATTCCCAGTAATATAACTATTGATTAATATGGTAGTCTCATTTCATATGTTTTCAGAAATCTTCAGACTGCTTCCATAGTGGCTGACCTAGTTTGCATTCTCTCCAACAGTATACGAGGGCTTCCTTCTCCTCACGTCTCGGCTGACACAGGCGTCCTTTGCCTTTTTTATGCTAGGTATTCTAATAGATGTGAGGCGGTATCAAATTGTGGTTTTAATTTGCATTTGTATGACAATTAGCAATCTTGGTTTTTTATTTTTTGTTTTTTTGTTTTGTTTTGTTTTTGTATACCATTCTGTGCCTACTATAGCAAAGAAAAAAAATGTATTCAGGCCCTTTGCTGATTTCTCATATAGGGTTATTTAATTTCTTTATATTTTATTATTGTTATAAATTTCCATCTGATCAAGCTTTTGTTGCATTTCATGAGTTTGGGAATATTATGTGTCTATGTTTGTGTAAAGATTTTATTAAATTTCTCTTTTAATTTCTTTTTTAACACATTCAGATTAGGTTGTTAAATCTCCATGCATTTATAAATTTTACAAGATAACTTGTGTGGTTGATTTTTAGTTTCATACCAATGTAGTAGCAAAGATACTTTATATGATTTTAATCTTAAAAGTGGTAAGACTTGCTTTGAACTAATGCAAATGATAGTCTAGATAATGTTCTATTTGCATTTGAGAAGAATATGCTGTTGAATGTAATGCTGTTTAAATCTCTTATGTCTACATGCTCTAAGGTATAGCTCAAATCCAGTGATTCCTTATTAAATTTATATCTGAATGATCTCACAAATGTTGAAAATAGATTATTGAAATATACCATCATTATTGGATTATATCTTTTCATACTTACTAATATTGTCTTTCTATATTTAAGTGTTCTGTCTATATTTATAACTATCATATCCTCTTTTTTTCAAATCTTTATTTGTTATGAATGTGAGAATGCTAGGATAGAAATGAATGGACAGAGATTCCTGGGACAAGCTGAAGCCAGTACTCAGGAATTCCATCTGTGTACCTGAAGGGATATCAGTGGTTCATGTACTTGGGCCATCTTCAACTGTACCCTTGGGGAATGAGCAGGATGCTGGATCGGAAGCAGAATAGCTCAGACTTGAACCAGCATCCTTATATGCATACCAGGCTTTGCAGTGGCTTAAACTATTGTGCCATTCTGCTGACCCCTACTGTCTTTTCTTGATGAGTTGATCACTGAGCTGCAATGCATCTCACCCTTGCATGATTTATGACTCTTGAAATATAGAAGTATGAGCTGCGTTTTTCTGGTCTTTCTCCTGTGATTTCCTCCTGTGAATATTACTTCAGTTTTCAGAATCCTGTTGTCCAAAAGTCAGTTCTGCAGGTTTTCTGACATGAAAAACTGTAACTTTTCTATTAACATTCCTATAAGGATAAAAGTTACAAGAAAATTTCAACCAATGTGTTTTACAATTCTTAAAATTATTCATCCCTTATTATAATACATCTGCTTTTAATTATTCTTCAGTGCCTTGCAGCAATGGTCTTTTTTATTTTGACCATTGTTCATATTGGATTTTTATTGAAAGATTGTCAATCATCTCCTTACTAGTGGGTAGTTGAAGTGAAATTCTAACAGCTAGTTATTTAAGCTATCTGATTTCTCCCATAGATACACACACACACACACACACACACACACAAAACGCCAACACCCCAAAATTAAAACAAAGACAGTATTTTAAAATTACTTGATGATAAGTTATTTTATAAATAGCAAGACAGTAGTAGTAGGTGGGGACAAAGCATTGACAACTTAAAGAATTTATGTGACATATGTAGCAATGTGGGAGGAAGAAGTGGAAAACAGAATGACCCTCAAAAGCTTCAGTAAGCATAGGTTGGGACAAGCAGCAGATCGATCCAAAATTTGAGGGTCCAACTAAGAAGAACATTTTTGTCTTTAATTTGCAGTAAATGTGGGATTTATGGTAAGACGAATATGACTGAGATAACTGTTGCCATACACATTCTCAAAATTGTAATACAAAAGCAGCATTCTAAGCTCTTTTCCTAGATAAAGTCCCACATGAGAGATAAACTACTGAGAGCACGCTGTAAATTAGTAATACAGGAAGAATGAGAGCAAAATAAAGTCCAGGTAACGCAAAAGGAAGAAGGATGGCAGTGAAAGCAAATCCTAAGAGATGTTTTGATCTTTTTGTGGCATGATCAAAGCAGCATCTCTCAAATAGTGAAAATAGACAAACTACACTAATCATTTTTTCTAAAGGTTTAAAAGTGAATTTTGTGTAAAACATTCAACATAAAAGGAACTCCATACATGTTATTATAAGAAATGAGAGGATAAAAAGTATAATATTCTCTTGGATGATAAAAGCATAACATTTTGCTCACAAAATGCATAAAATTATAATCAAATTTATAAGCAAAATTATAGTCAAATACTTCAAAATGTCCTAAATTAAAATGAGCAGAAGAAATGAAAAGAGCAATGTGAATGAGAATTAGTTGAAGACATGTAAGAACTATAAAAAAATAATTTGAAAGAACATTAAACAAATGAATTTAGAGTGAAAAATTAAATGAGAAGGAATCTAAGGAAACAAGCAACAGATATCTTAAGAGAAAAGGAGGAGAATGTGAAAAGGAAAAAAAAATCCAAAGACATAATGTCACATACTTGGGCTATGGCAGCATCTACTCTGAAAGAATAAAAGTATTAAATTGAGAAAAATTTCATATAGAAGCTATTCCCAGGTTTTGGAATAGACAAAAGGTGAAAAACAGGGCAGTGATAGTAACTTCTGAACAGTGGCAACCTCTCGTCCTCGTGGGCTATGGCTTTCGGGTCCTTCTGCTGTGATTTATGGCTGTGGTTATGACTTCAGGTCTCAGAATCCTGCTGTCCAAAAGTCAGTTCTGCTGC
Source organism: Ochotona princeps (assembly GCF_030435755.1). Classification (NCBI taxonomy): domain Eukaryota; kingdom Metazoa; phylum Chordata; class Mammalia; order Lagomorpha; family Ochotonidae; genus Ochotona; species Ochotona princeps. The sequence goes on along the minus strand of NC_080856.1, from coordinate 11,570,581 downwards.
TTTTCAAATACGAAAACCTACAACTTTCCTATCAGATTGCCCATAACAGTAAAAGTTAAAGAAAATTTTCTGCAATGTGTTTTACTATACACACTTATATACATGCTCACTCTTAAGTTGAGTTGTTGAGATTGACAGCTTTACCTAAGTGTAGATTATTGCAAACTCGGTAAAAGTGCCATCAAAAAGGATAGATTGATTTGGACATACTCTAATAAAAAAATGTGGAAGTCACACATTTGAAGTGAATTGCAGACTAGCTATAAATTTGAGAAAGAACATGGAAAGAATCTTCAAAAGTTTTAGGGAAATGGGTATTCCTTGGAAAAAGCTCAACATGGATTTCTAATGTTTTCAAAAGTTTTTGAAGTTCCTTGCAGAAGGAATAAGTGAGTTGCCAGGACTTCTGTGGGTGACTAGCATGCTATAAATGTATGCAAGGAATTCTCACAGAATACAATAGAAATTAAATAGCAAGGATGTTTTGAGGACTAAATGAGTGTTGAATGCATTATGATACAAACGTGCACACACACACATACACACACACACAAACTGATTACTGAATGTGGAAGGCTTGTGAGCTTGGCACATCATAACACAACACTTGCTCAAATAATTGTCTCATAGGTCAAATAGTCATAATAGTTTATGAAGACTGAAAAATTAATATTAAGATAATTGTGTGAATATACCATATATAATGTGTATATATATGTGAACAATAGAAGTGGTTCTTGAATATAAGAGCATCAATTAAGAAAAAAGGTTAGAATTTGGAGTTACTAAAATGTTTTGTCTAAAATGTTCAGATTTTCACTACAAAAGCAGCAGGAATTCCCAGAGAGAGCCATTGGTTCTCACTAAAAATTGGGTGTCATTCACTTTAGATTTTGGGTTTTAAGGAATATAGATTTCTAAGAAGTTATTGCAAACATGTTCAAAAAAATCATTAAAAGATATGACAATTATTTAACAGAGAATCACGATGAATAAAAAATATATAAGAAATCCTGAAAAAAAAAAGAATTGTAAAACAAAAGAGCTATGCTAATAACATCACCAAAGGTGGGCTTTGTGGACAGGGTGAAATCGTAATACAGGATGCCTGGATCTCAAAGAGGAGTGTAAGTTCGAATTCTGGCTCTTCCACTTATAATCCAACTTCTTGCAAATGCTTCTGTAAGGCAGTACATGATGACCCAAGTACTCAGTCTCTTGACAACCAACAAAGCGACTCAGATGGTGTTTTTATTCATGAATCCTGCATGGATCAGTACTAGCTGTTGAAGAATTTGTGGACTGAAATCAAGGATAGAAGATCTCCTTTGAGCACAAACAGGAGCAAAAAGAGCAACAAAAATCAGGGACTAGACAAAGCATAGGAAATGGCATAGGAAAATTCTATCACAAATATTTGAATGATACAGCACACTGATAAATACTACATGCTTTGGACCTGGTACAGTGGCGTAGTGGCTAAAGAACTTGCTTTGCATGCACTGGGATCCTGTATGGGCATCAGTTCATATCCTCACTGCTCTGATTCCCATTCTGCTCCCTGCTTGTGGCTTGGAAAGGCAGTAGAGGAAAACTCAGATCCTTGGAACCCTGTGTTCACTTGGGAGACCAGGGGGGTGAGGAAGCTCCTGGCTCCTGACTTTGGATAAACTTGGCTCCAGCTGTTGGCAGCAGATGGAAGATCTTTGTCTCTCCTTCTCTCTGTAAAGATTTGACTTTACAATAAGTATTACAACTATCACAAATCCTGAAAATAATTTGAAAATGAATTGGGAGACAGAAATTAAAATACAATTCATGCAAACACATCTGTGAGAGCAGGATTTACAGTAACGTATACAATTTCAAACACCTTCATTAAGTAGGTAGAGAAATCTGTTGTCAGTAGTCTAACCTATTTCTTGAAGCTGAAGAGGGAGAAATAAATCAAACACAATACAAAGGAAGTTATTAATACTTATTTGAGCAGAAAATAATAAAATAGAAGGCACAAAAATGGCAGGAAAAAAATCAAAGAAATCTAAAGTTGGGTCTTTTAACAATATAACCAAAATGATCAACTCTTTTATAAACTAATCAAATGAGAAGAAAAAAAGAGACAAATTATCAGTCAGGAATGAAAGAACAAACATCACTGCAGTGCCTGCAGACATTTAAAGGTACAGAATGAGGATTGTGAATGATTTTAAGTCGATAATTAGCTTATTGTGATAAAGAAATTGTTAGACAATTTTTGAAAATGATCAAAGAAAAATTTAAAAATATGAATGAACTTATCTCAAGTGGTTCCTTGTGGACATTTCCATCCTTCTAAAATGCGCTTTCTATCCATTTTAGCTAATCCTTGTTCTCACTTTTAACTAACTTATTTGGCTCTAGAGATCTTCTTTTATTAGATATTTCATTCTAATTAATACATATATATGTGGTTTTCATGTCTCACTTAATTTACCATTTTTTAGTCTTATCCACCTTACAACTTTCTTTTTTACAAATTTGTTTTGAAAAAGAACTGTACCAATGTTCTAAAACATGATAAAAATCAAGTAAGAATCCAAACTTTAATTAAATCTTATTTGCTAATATTAGTCAAATCATCTAATAAAATACATACAGAATGTAGCCATTTTATTGATCAAAAGAGAACAAATGATTATCTGCCAAAAATACATAGAACTTTTTTGAAAATCCATATTCATTGAAAATACTCAGGAAAAAATTCAAAATAAAATATAAACGAAAAAACACTAAAACAAGGAAAGCAAACCAATAGACTTATTTTTAATCTACACTTTAAACAAAGGCTAATCCCCTGCTGTGAGGTCATTAGGCATTTGCCAAGTAAAAGAAATAAGAGTGTCCATTTTATCTATCTCAATATACTGTTACTCCGGAGGATATTAGCCAAAGCATTCAGAATCACACAGACAAGGTCTTCAGAAGACATACTTACGTATTTATAGAATCTAAAGGAAGTAATAGAAAAGCCATCAAAACAATACGAAAAACATTTAAACTTTACATATGTATTAGTTTCTTTTTTGATTCTAATAGATTACTGAATTTTAGTAGTGAAGACATGAAAAATTAATACATTAGAGTTTGAGGTCTCATCATGCTGAAATCAAAGTGTTGGCAGTGCTGGAAACTCCAATGGAAAAATCTTGTTCCCTGCTTTTCCGATTTGCAACAACTCTTGTCACTGCAGACAAAAATCAGAAATGACCACTCAAGTCATTTGCCTCTCATATCTACATTTAAAAATTCATTGGGAGTCTTCCTTTTATTCATGAGTTGTGACTCATACTGCAATGTAACTTCACTTCTCAGCATGCTAGTTTCCATTATACAGTTCATCTATGAGATACATTTATATACATGCTTACCTATATATCTGCTCGTTTTGTGTTTTGCATGAAGTTTTCCTTATATCAGAGAGAGTTGGTTCTAGCCCGAACTGCTTTGCTTTTAATATGGCTCCATGCTTACTTTCTGGGAAAGCAGTGGAGAATAGTTCAAGTCTTTGGGTCCCTGAACCCATGTGAGAGTTCTGGAAGAAGTTCCTGGTTCCCAGCTTGGGATCAACTCAGCTCTGGTTGTTGTGACAGTATAGGTAGTGAATTAGTAGGTGGAAGATCTATCTCTATATATAAATCTGTCATTAAATAAAAATAAATAAATCTTTAAATATTTACAAACATTCAAATCAACATGGATATTAATGTTGCTAATGAAATTTGGAAATCCTTGTGTTTGTGTATGTAAAGCTCCTTAAACCTAAACCCTTTATTCAAATCTAGGTTGTGTCTCCTAATGTGAATCAATTACCTTGTAACTCCCTTGATCACACCAAACTTGTTTACCTAAATGTCTCGCTATCCCAAAATGTTTCTGATAAACAGTGCTTTGTGGTTTAATGTGCCTCAATCCACCTCAAGTGGATTATAAATCAAAATAATCTACAGCACACCTGTCACCTTGATATTAACTGACTATAGTAATGTGCAGTCAACACTCGTTGGAAATGCAAAAGATTTTAATGTCAAAGGCTCGATTGTGTAGTTGATCTTTTATTTGCCATGAATTCTCTTACTTACAAATATAGCAAAGATTTTCTGTCGAGCCACGTATTCTGTAGATTAAAGCCAACATGACATCAGAATCCTGCAGAAAAACTGTATTTGATCACCTGCATGAAAAGACTTGATCTGTGTTTATCCTTCTCCCAGTCACGAAAGAAGTTATTTGTTTATGTTTGCTTATGATACTGTTGTTGCGTTTACTGTAGGGAATTGCTGATCAGTAACAAAGGATAGTGCTTGAGTTGCCATTAGTAATGATTTAAAAATCATCAAAAATATATATTAGAATTTTAATTAGTGGAAGAACAGAATCTGAGCAACCTATATGTCAAACCTTCACTTCAAAGAGATACTGCAGTCAATACAGCACTTGGGAGCTACTGCTACTTCATTATTTACGGGACTAGAGATTTAAAACAAGGGATTCATAATGGTCTAAGGAGATTTAACCAGGTTCTTCCTCCGCAACTAAAAACAGACCACAGAAATGTGCAATCTATCCTGAAATTTTTATTTTGAAGAGTGTTTTCTTGCTGTATTTCAGTAACCAGGGAGAGCAGTTCACTTTATTCACAATTGGCACTAAGATAAATTTCTTAACAAGACAAATAAAATAAATAAGCATTTCCGGAATGATGAGTTTTGTTTTTTCAATATTAATGTATTAGAGAATGAACAAGATGCTTTGTAAGGATGTGGTAATATTTCAAATCAAAATATATAGGTTTCAATGAAATGAAACAGTTTTTCATACAGTTACCAATTCAGAAAATGAAAAATATCTATGGATTATTGGAGAAGATTCTTTCTGTATTTCAGATTATTTCTGTTAACCTATCAGGACATACAGTTGTGGGGTTGTGGGTAGGGGAGTCCACAATCTGTAGGGCAGGATTTTAGGAAGAACAGATTTAAAACCCTTGGATAAGTGCTCACAGCATGTCAAAGGGAGTGATACTTCAATCCTGCTGCTAGCACCTTTGCATAGAGTAGATGTGCCCATTCTGGTGACCCCATAAAACTTCCTTGAATCGAGAATCATAGATGTACATCACATGTATAAAATACCTTCAAAGTAATTAATGTCCACCAAAAATAACATCTGACTGAATAACTGTATAAGCTTGCCAAGTCGATACATCATAAAAGTAACTATCAAGAGTGGATATATAAAATGAATAAATACATTCTTCAGTCATATTCTACTAGAAAGATAACAGCTTCCTATGTACACTTATGGAAGGATTAGGACACTGAGTCATTTAAATGAAACACTAAGAAATATGATGGTGAGGCGCTGTGTTGCACGCGGGTAATCTGAGCTGCCCCCTGCAAAACTGGTATTCCTCAAAGGGCTCCAGTTCAAATCCCAGCTGTTTCACTTCTAATCTAGCTCCCTCCTAACACACCTGGGAAAGCAGTAGATGATGATCTGAACACCTGGGCTTCTGTACTCACGTAGGAAACCCTGAGGAAACTCCTGGCTTCTGGTTTCAGTCTGGCCCAGCCAAGGCCACGGCGGTCAGCTGGAGAGTGAACCAATAAATGGCAAATTCTGTCTCTCTTTTTCATCCCACTTTTCAAATAAAATAAATAAATCTCAAAATAGCAAATATGATGTGAAAACTCTAACTTGCCTGTCCGTGCCAGAGAGATCTGTGCAATGGGTACAGAATGCACTAAACAAGGAGTTCAGAACTTGATGCTACTCCCCTGTAAGCCAGTAACTCCCTGTATGATGAGTATCCAGTTAACCTCTCTGATTTTCAATTTATCTGTTAAAACAGATTAGTCTCCAACAATCTCCAACAGCCATCTCCAATCCATCCTGTGATCAGGAGGAAAATATAAGCAGTTGACATATGTCTGTTAATGTGAAAATAAAGTACTAAAATTTTTTTCCAGACATAACCTCACTGGGTTAGAAAACCAGTAGCTCTCTGGATCTGCTTCTTAGTTTCTCTTAAGTTCTTTAGTGCTGTTTTCATTTATGATGGATATTTAAATTTAGAAAAACAAGTCCACCTTTCCACATTCAGTATATGAGTGAGTGACAGGACTAGAGACATAAGCATTTGTTATATTTTTACAACAAATATGTGTTTCTTACATTCTTATATGTGTTTCTTATATTTGAAAAGAATATGGGTGATTGGCATTAAACTCAGTTGAAATTCCAGTTAAGACGGCTGTGTCCCTTGTTACTGGAGTACTCTGGTTCGACTCCAGCCCCTTAAACCTGTCCTCTGATTACGCTGACCTGGGAAGAAGGCAAACATGGATCAAGCTCTTGGATTCTTACCATGCATGTTTGTGGCATTCGTTACCCATCTTCAACTCCGCCCAGCCGCAGTCCGTGTGGGCATTTGGGGAGTAACCAGTAAATTGAATGCTCTCTTTGTATTTACTTCACCCTCCTCTAAAATAAACTAAGTTTTGTTATAAAAAAAAAAAACCCACACACACAATGAAGACAAACTTTCCTTCACTGGACAATCTTTACAAAGCGCATCTCGTGAAGACAGAGTAGAAATCAGTTCATTGTAATCATCAAACATGATCCTTCATAAAGAACGTGTATGTTAATAACCTTCTGCCTTTTGGGGAAAATTAAAGATATTCTAACGAAGGAAGTCTGAGTCGCTTTTCCTTAGTGTGCAGCTGAGGTGAACTGATACCTCGTGGCAGTGAGGATGCACACACTGAGCCTGCTGACCTGCATGTAGGAGGAAAGCCATCCATAAACAAGAGTCCCACTGCTTGTTAACGGCAGAGCTGGGTGTCTTCAGGCAGCAGTGTGTAGCTACAAGCCTCACCTAGGATCTTTATTGAAATTGAATTTTTGTGGTCTTTTCTCTTACAATCCTTTTCCCAAAACCAATTTGCATAACTTGGTATAATTTGAAATGACTGACATGGGATGTTAATTGATAGGGAAGAAACTAGACCCTTCAACTAGATGAATCTCAAAAGCAAAGGTTGGAATCCAGCCCCTGGTAGTGTGGGGTGAATTGATATTAGTTTAATAATCTGTAAACTATGCAAGAAAATGTAATTGTCCTATATTACAAGGGTAGTCCTTCCACCACACAGTTTATTCAAATGTATAATCTAAATAATTGAGTACCTCTGCATACAATAGACCATTTCCTCATATGCAAACACCATTTAATAGACAGTTAAATCCAAACAGCTAGATAAAGGATGCCAGAGCATAATTGGTTTGCTTTTGATTATTTCATTGATACCAATTTACTTAAACAGTAGTCTGAACAAGATAGGATTTATATTGTCACAGAATATCCAGTTAGGTGGAGAAATGTGAAAGAATTCAGTATTATTCATCCAGCTTCCACACAAGAAAATTTGGATAAAAATGAAATCTGGACCCCATGCTTCATTTTGTCTTCACTAAGAACTGACCACTGTCAAATTTGACAAAACTTAAATCTTGCTTCTTGCTCTTTAGGATCACGTTAAGGGATTCTTGGTTTCACAACAGGCGTACGCCTACTGCAGTTAAACAGAAGATGAGAAGCCAGCAACACTGATGGCTGATTTTTTGTCATTATATTCTTAAGCGTTTGGACAATTATAAAGTTTTTATGAAGTCCTGAATGTGTCCCATGATGTTTTACATAAAATCAGAAATTTAGAGAAATACAGAGGTTCAGTGATTATGAGAAACACCAGATAGAGAAAATGAGAATATCTGCATTTTATATAAAAAAAAAATTAGACTTGAGGAAACTGAACCGTGTAGTAGAAGTAGGGGTAATAAAAGGTTAAACCTGGATTTTTTTTTTAAAGTTATTTATTTTTATTGAAAAGGCAGATTCACAAAGAGGAGAAACAAAGATCTTCCATCTGCTGGTTCACTTCCAAATGTTCACAACAGCTAGACCTGAGCCAATCTGAAACCAGGAGCCAGGAGCCAGGAGCCAGGAGCTTATTTTGGGCCTCCCATGCAAGTGCAGGGTCCCAAGGCTTTGGACTGTCTTGTGCTGCTTTCCCAGGCCACAAGCAGGGAGCTGGATGGGAAGTGGAGCAGCCAGGACAGGAACTGGTGCCCATGTGGAATCCCAGCACATGCAGGATGAGGATTAGCCAATTGGGCATCACACCAGGATAAACCGAGATTTGATTATCCGTTTTTGGAGTTTGTACCTTTTTGAGAGTTCGTGCCACACCAGTCCTTAAAATCTCTTGAAATGTGTCTTTTTTTTAGAGACAAAAAGTTACTTTTCATTTCCTCTTTGTTGTTGATTAATTAAATAAAGAGCAAAAAACTAAAAACGATTGCACTATGTAGAGCTGGCTATCACATCACCTGTTACTTCCCCAAGTCTGTGTCAGGAGGAATCTGCAATCACAGGGGAGACAGAACAAAGCACGTGAACTTGAGATGCACAGCCCACAGTATCCCACTGCTGCACAAAAGGCCTTCCCCATTTTGGCATATTCGTGTTCACAACTGTGCTCTGCCTTCTCCTGTGAAACCTACTTCATTTTAGCGTCCTTAGTTACATTTTTAGTTAAAATCAAAAACTGAAAAGGGGACCTTTATAGTGATCAATCAATGATTATTTGGACTTATTTGTTTTTAAGAAGAATTCCTGCATTTAAATTCATTAACAAAAGTACATGGTGGTAAAGAAAACATAAAAATTAAAATAAATGTTCAAGAATTTCTCAGTTCTTAATTATCCTAACAGTGTAAGTTTTTCTGAAATTATATAACAGTCATATTAATAGAAAGTTATGTATAAGTTCCATATGAATCAAAGATATATTTCAAAACCAAAATCATTTGCAATCAAAAGCCATTGCAATGTGCTTAAGATAACATAGATGAAGATTTTTCTAGTTTAAAATAGTCCCTTAAAAAAATGACCAACACCCAGTAGCTAATCACATGAATCCTTGCATTGATTTGAGGATAACTGGAAAATTTATAACATGGTATTTTTTTTTTTTTAAATCTTCTTCAGGAGTTTTTGGTCTAGCAACAATACAATTGACAATTTTTCATCCAGTTTCATTTCAAAAGTTACAAGTGAGTAATTTGTAGGGCTATTTTTTTTCTTTTCTTTCTTTCTTTTTTTTTTTTTTTTTTTTTTTTGGTGAAAGTGTTCCAGGGTTTTATTGCCATTAATCTTTTTTTTTTGAGGGTGTATATAATTCACCTCACTAGCCATCAGAATTCCCAGAGAGTAAGTGACTCCAGAGATCTCTCTGCCCTCACAGTGTATCAAATTGACCTGCCTCTTGTTTTGCCATTTTTGTGTACTACATTGCTTATTTAACAAGAAACAGAATGATTGTAATTCTGAGAAGGTCCTTTGATAGTAGTTTTGACACTCTGACTGAATAATGACCCTCATTACGGTGCCAGTGACAGGCCCTGAAAGTCCTGATTTATGAATATATCACAGGTTCAGCATTAGAGCTCCCCCACTCACTCACTTCTGATAGAGACCCAGATATGGACAGCCCTTTGAAAGACCGAGAGGCTGCGATAATTGCACGATCATGACCAGTCACATCACCCCTTTTCTGATTTCGCAAAGCTCTGCAATTGAATGGTGATTCTCCCCAGTGGTTAGGAGGCATTGACAAAATGTTTGTTACAGAAGTGTGCTTTAGTGAAGGCGCCCGTGAAAAAAAGGTACAACTTGTTCCTGCGGTCTGCTTCCAAGCTTCGGCTGCGTTTATCTTGCAAATACTCATTAATGGTTGATGTGATAATAGACTTTTAGAAGCAAGCTTTGCTAAGAGCAAAAAGTCTGTGTCCTTGAAAAAACAAATTACAAGACACTCTGTAAACACTTTTTTTGTGTGTAGAATGTTGTTGATTTATTGTTTCCTCTATAGTGATTATTTAACTAAATGTAGCTAATTTAGTTCATTTACCAAACTGTGTAATTTTGTTCTTTGAGAAGGAGTTATATGTAAAAGCCTGAAGGGATCACATCCCCATTAATCTTTTTACAAGTGCAATAAATAAATAAAGAGACATGGTTTAATTTTGCCAGTTAGAAGATATTTAAATAGCAGTGCTGGTAAACTGATTTCTTTTTTGTGCTGCTTGAAAAAGCTGTGTAAATACACTTTTTTGTTAATAGTTTAAGAAAGCAGAACAAAACCATAGCACAATTGTTGCATTGAAGTGACGAGATACAAAGATTTTTTTTTGTCATTACTAGTCCACAAATGACCTTAAAAATGTTTCTTATCCCACACTTTTGCAAGTGTAATATTAACAAATCTGTAGTGCCTATAAAATGTTATTAGGACAGCTTGATATTTTTCAGGAAAAAAACTAAGAAATACATTTCTGTTCTACAAAACTAAAGCAAAAATAGTGGTCATTCCCAACACACTCCTTCCCAGCCAGGAAACAGGAGAGACAATCTCACTGTGGTTTTACAGGAAGGAGGAGAGGGCTTGGAGTTCCTCTCTAGGTATTTCCAGATCATTCCTTAGGAGACTGTCATCATCAGACGACTCTTGAGATTAAAAATACATGGTTACTAAGGGCAGTGGTTGAAAGTTAATTTTAACCGAAGTCTGGTAATGACCTGGAGTAAATTTAATAAGAGTCCTCTGTTTCATACCAAAAGCAGTCTCTTAAAACATAATGAGATGATTCTAAAATCTTCAAACAAAGTGATCAGATTAAATTCCTTTTAGCAAGCAAAGAATACTCGAAGGCTTTTTTCCCCATCCACAATACCATTATTCTTCATTCATTAACATATTTTTAGAAATGCCGTTTCTAAAGGGGAAAATGGTTGTCCTCTCCCCGCCCCCTCAGCTTGTGATGTAGGTGCCATTAATGAAAGGGATCTTTTAGAAACTTTCATCGCCTATTTCATGTATGTGCTTGGTAGGAATTAGGAAGGTGATTTCTCCGTTTTTTCCTACCTTCCTGCTAAAATAGGCCTCCTACAGAAGTATGCTGTGATTGTACGAAAGTATTTTAAAGCATAACAAAACCTTCTAGGGTTTAATCACTATACATGACAGATCTGTCCTCTCCAGCAAGGTTAACTGCTTCTCCCAAGGAGTTAAGTGGCGTATAAACTATTGTTCACACGATTTGTGCTAACAGTATAGGATGACCTCAAACACTGCCATGGCCAAGCAAGGTACCAGGCACAATGCATTTATCAACAAAGGGAAAGAGACCACAGGGGCAGATCTGACTTCTAGTGTATGAGGGTTCTATCAGGATAAATGCTTAACCTCACTCCACAGCAGAAAGTAATTCCCGGGCTATTGTTTCTATAGCATTAATGTTTTTTATGGTTCTCCAGAAATATGTGCTATTTAGTTTTCTTATGTTGACATCAGTACTGTATTATATTTTACACAAAGCACACAGACTAAAGTGTAGAGCAATCAAATAGCAGTTAGATCCATTTGCACTTAACGGGAAATCAACAGATCTGAAATATAGATAAAGGAATGGTTTTCGTTCAGTAGTTAATTTTCCTGCTTAAAGGATCTAATTAACAATAGTCTGAATAGACAAATTTTAGAGCTCTATTCTTTCAAAAATTCTGTACTTCATTTTGAATGCACCGTTCTTTTTTATGTATTCACAGCCTGTTCTATTTGTGTGTGTATTTATAATACATTCACTCCCTGTCTAGGTGCATCTCCTTCCTACTCTTAAATATTCTCATTTTATTCCGCACATAATTTTAAGCTTGTGTTACTGAGGGAGAAATACGGCAACAACACTAAGAACTAACAGTGTACAAATTGTAATGTATATAAGTAAAATTGACATTCTGAGATATGATTATTTTCATAGTCCTTGTCAATACTCTTCAGGAACAGTGGTTTTTTTTTTCCTGTTTACTACTTATTGAACTCTTTATGTAGTGGATGTTAACCTTGCATAAAGCATATTGAAATTATATCATAAAATTTTAAAAGTATTAAGAAGTGAAGAAGCAACAGACAGAGGGAGGGAGAGGTGGGAGCTATCATTAGGCTCTTAAAAGTGTGTATGTGAAATATACAAATATTTTTAGTTTATTATAAAAAGTAATAATTCATTTTATTTTCTCCAGAGGAGGAGACAGAGCAGGATTCACTATGTAAGAAAAGGGAATATGATGTTTTACCTGCAACAGCTTCTTAGGGATCCTACACATGTTCAATGTGTTTAATTCAAAGTACTCTTTTTCTACCCTGGAATTTCCTTATTAGAAAGAGTGGGTAAACCTTCTGCTTGCCATGCCAGCATGCCACTTGGGGGCGAGTTTGTGTCTCACCTTCTCCATTTCTGATCTAGCTCACCAGTGGCCTTGGAAAAGCAGAAGTAGACGGCCCCAGTGTTTGGGCGCTTGACACTCCTAGGAGACATGTTTGAAGCACCTGGTTTCTGGTTTCAGCTTGTTCCAGCTCTCTCTGTTGTAAGTATCTCTCTCTCTTCCTCTCATTCATGCTCGTTACAATTCTTTCATCACAAATAAATAAGATGCCTTACAAATATTCATCATTTGGATTACATTAAATAGCATTATTCATGTTGCAGAAACACGGTACTCTGGTACAAAGCCAGCTATTCCAAAGCAAGTCTGAACCTCCTAAGTGTCACCTCCAAGATCTTTATGGTAACTAATCTGCGGAAGAGTCAATAGATATTGCTGTGCTACCTCTTGGTGGATTATTTTTAGAATATCAGTAATGATGAAATTATTATTAGAAATTTTGTTAGCACATGAAATTCTATCTATGAATAACATTAACTCTGTCCTCACGTTAATATTACATCAGCATGAAAAAAGGAAGAATCTGAAAAATGTGTAAAGGACTAAAAAGCTGCAATTTTGTTTGTTAAAACTTTGGGATATCATACTTTTGTTAAAATTGCTTGATATTTCCACTGTTTACGAAGTACTCTAGCATTAGGAGGAAAGGGAACTCAACAAAAGGAAGGACAACATATTTTCCCAGGAGCTTTATGTTAATTATAGGTTGTACATCATTTGGAGACATTTTTGCATGTTCCTCTGTTTTCTGATGTTTATATAAGCCTTAGAACTTTGCGGTTGTTTAAACGGATTAGGTAGATATATGGCTGCCAAGATATGATCAACTCCAAAGGGCTCTTTCAATAAATAAATCTTCTTCACTTTTCCTTACAGGCTTGAGCCCCTCTATTCAACACAGCTCAGCCTTTTTCAGTATTTCACTAGGTGCTTCAGTATGTCCACCCAGGGTTAAGTCATGTGGTCATACATACACACACATTTTATCTTCTGCTTTTAAGAAACTCAGAAAGTGAAAGTAAGAGACTCGTTAACAAACAGGTATAATGTGAGACGGAAACTAGCACTATTATTGCACATGTGTGTAGATGGTAGAGAAGTAGCAGTGACAATGCACATGTAAAGTCTTTAACCTGTATATTCTACACATCCATTGAGTTCTGAGAACCACAGGGTAGGTTTTGAAGACTAACTAGGAGTTTGTCACATCACCATGTAGCGTAAGGTTGGGCTTCCATAGACAGAAAGAGGAGTAAGTATGAGACACCATGGGTCAGAACCTCTTTCTGGGGAGCTACAAAGGGTTTTGAACATATGGAACAAAATTGCAGTTGGTCGAGAGAATAAAAATGAGGTTAACAGCAAATTCCAGGACCATATCATGAAGAATATTTTATTTTTGGTCAAACGAAAGAGCTTACATCTTATACTTCAGTTGGTAGCCATGGAAGATTTCATGAATGAACATGCAAATTTATGTTTATAAGAAGAAAGGAAGGGCAGGAGTTGGCACAGCAGTTAGGACACTACTTGGGACACCCACATTCCACATCAGTGTTCCTGGTTTGAACTTCAGCTCTGGTTCCCACCCCGCTTCCTTCTTATGTGCACCCTGGGTAGCAACAGATGATGACCTCAAATGCGTGAGCTCCTGCCATCCCTGTGGGATACCCAACTGGAGTTTCTGGCTACTGGCTTTGGGAAGACTTGAACCTGGCTATTCTAGGCATTTGGGGAATGAATTAATCGGTGAAAGACATTTTTGCCTGTCTGCTTTTTAATAAAATGGAAAATAAATAAAAATTTTGAAAAAGGTAAGCAATTCTAAAAACCAATGGAAGAGCAGAAAACAATAGTGAAAGAAATGGCGAGAGCCAGGCAAGGGCCTGAACCAATTACCAGAGAAAAGAGAGGAGAGATTAGAGATTTGCAAAGACAGAAAAATAAAGTGTGAATTCCAATTCATGAGACTATCTTTCTTCTATTGGATCATCCTAAAGTTTCAAAATACGGACCTGACATCACTGTTGCACAGTGTTTTAAGATCATCTCAGAATGATCAGAAGCCCATCCTAGTAAAGTCAGATAGAGGAGATGACAAGAAATGAAATGGATGTTGATACTTGCCACCTGTTACTTTCCCCCAGGCACTTTACACTCATCCTCACCACCATTATGGCTTATTCCTTCATGGAAGAATAGCAGAATCACTCGCTTTCCTATTGCTTAATGGTTTTTCATCCTTTATAGTTGGTTTCCTTTATTTTGAGAGTCCTGCTTCAAATGTCCTGTCTCCATCTATTCAAGAAGACAAGTCCCTTTGTTTTATGCGTTGCTGTTGTCACAATGCACATCTCTTTGGAAATATAGAAATGTGCTGTATTGCATCAGCACGTTTGACTGTGTCATAGACACACAGTAGATGGTTAATTTAGGTGATGGAATGTTGGGGTAAATGATTGAGGCCAACTATTCAAGAACTGGGTCCATGGATAAACTGAAGACACAGTTCAACCTTCCATGTAGTCTTTTGTAATGTACTGGGTTCTTCGTCGGCCTCAACATCAAACAGCTTAGGGCACAGCCTAATATAGCTGGTATACCATTGAGTTGGCTATCTTGTGGGATAGACTGAGAGAAAGGACAACATTACTCTGGAGTATCTTGAACCAGGATGGTTGCTCTCTCACTGTGACAGGAAGAAAAAAATAACAATGCAAGCCATGAACTTGCAAGGAGCAGCAGTGTTTGTCCCCAGTGACTGAGTCATGGTGGGCAATGACAAGGTGTGTTCTCCTTTCTTAACATCTAAAACCAGCAGACCAGCAAGATATGCTATAATGGAAGTGAGGTGTGAAGGGTACCAAGACTTCTTGGAACATTACATTTTGGTTATAAAGAAATTTTTGAAATATTTAAGGTTATTCCAATGATGTGACAGCTCTGAGCACTAAATGTGGTTTACTAGCAAGACCAGAACTTCTGGCACAGGTTGAGTGATAAATGAATGTGTCTTAGGGAAAAAAGCTAAAACTATGTGCAGCTCCATAGCTGATGTAAGTGACTGCACATTTATGTTGGCGATAAAAGACCAAGGAGGTCAGGAAGCAGAACGATGTTTCATGTATTTATTTGTTCACTTGTTTTCTTTATTTAAAGGCATATTTTGCAAAAGGGAACGTACAGAGAGAGCTTCCATCTGCATATTCACTTTCTAAATATCTGTAATAGCCAGGGTTTGGGTGAAACCAGAAGCAGTGACAGGGGCCCAAGCACGTGGGCCGTCTCCTGCTGCCTTCCAAAATGCATCAGTAGGAGGAGATAGATGGTAAGTGGTACAGTCAGGAATTGAACTGATGTTCATATTGGATATTATCAAAGTAGATGTCAGGTTAACCTCTGTGCCACAATGCTGGCCTTAGTTTCTGTATTAATGATAGATATCCGAATTTTATAATCAAAAAACTGCATAGGAACAATCAATACCAAGATTCAACTTGATGTCTATTTAAAAATTTATTTATTTTTACTGGAAAGGTAGATATACAGAGAGAAGGGAAAGAGAGAGGGAGATCTTCTGTTCAATGATTCACACCCCAAGCAGCTGCAGTGGCTGGAACTGAACCAACCTGAAGCCAGGAACCAGGAGCTTCTTCTGGGTCTCTCACATGGATGCATGGTCCCAAGGCTTTGGTCCACCCTCTACTACTTTCCCAGGCCATATGCAGGGAGGGATGGGAAGTGGAGCAGCTAGGACACAACTGGAGGCACCCATATGGAATCCTGGTGTGTGCAAGGCGAGGGTGTTAACCACTACGTTATGGCGGTTGGCCCTCCACTTGATATTTTATGCCTGCTACATTTGACATTGCTAGAACTGTGCTTTATTGTAAGACACAGACTTCTGAAATGTGAAACTGATAGTATAAAAAATGTGGGGAATGAAGTGATGGCATATAGTTACCTGAATACTGAAAGCACTTTTCAATGTAGAATAATTAACAGATACCTAAAAAGCACAAGAATTTATTTGACTAAATAACTTACTCATATTTCAGTTAAAAATATCATTGCAAATAGATACAACAAAGGGGTTTTTCCCCATCCCTGTAATGAATACATCTTACGTTTTTAGGTCGTAGATAAATTTTTTTCCTGAATTCTGTCTCAATTGCAGGACAATTGTGAACAATCTCCCAGCAGTTCTTCCTCTTACCCATGCGAGGGATGGTGTGTTTCAGTGGCTTATCCTTTCACATTCTCAATTTTCACTTATGTTAAAAGAAAATTAACCTCCATTCTCTGAAAGAAGCTTTTTTTTTTTTTCCCAGAAACCAGGAGCCAAACATGGCATTTATTCTCAGAAAACCAGTTTACTGCTGCTGCTATTATCTGGACCTGGGATAACTGCTCAGTAACCGTTAGTGCTAACTTTGCTGGTGGCAGTGGAACTGCCCCTAGGGCTGCTGTAGGGTCAGCCTGCTGATGGCCTGCCTTTTCCTCCCAGGTGTTATTGATGAAGAATAATCCTTAACTTGGTGTGATTAAAGAGCCAGACCTGAGCCCATCGCGTTTTCCCACTGTGTCTATGGAACCCTCATAAACTGCATTAGAATAAATTCCACAAAGATCATTTAAAAGGGGGAAGGCGCTTTTGAATGCTGTTCTTTTCTTAACAATAGAATACAAATGTATTTTTAAAAAGAGATTCTGTAGAAATGCTGTAGGTTGCACAGTGCAGTGCATTCTTTTCCTCTTGTGTCTTGGTGTAGCTTTTCCCCCCATGTACATGTTATTGTTATTGACAGCAGTTCTAAAAAGCCTTTAAAATAAAAAGAAATTAAACAGTGAATCAATAAAGATTAGCCATTTTCTCCAGATTACAAGCTTATCATTTTCATAATTACTATAATGGTTGCTGATGGAAATTCTATTTATGTGAATCATTTTACTCTTGTTATTTACTATTATTAATGTTGCCATTATTATCTTCTTACCCTTCAGTTCACAAGATGTATCTTCTCAGTGAATTTTAATTCCAGTATCTCGCTATTATACTGTATATAATCCTATCACAGTCTGTCCTTCATGCAACATTTTCAGTGATGTATTATCACAGAGACCGTTAATGAATGAGCTTCATATCTTCCTCATACTGTTTTAGATACTATTTTTATTAATTTCCCAAGCTGTAACTCTTCATATACTACCTGTGTCTGTCTTCTATTAAAGTTGTGTTTTCAATTTTTACATGGAGATTTCAAAGAAAGCATTAACTTTGTGTCTTTAAAAAATACATTTTACCACACAGATTCTCAATGATTACATTATCATAATGGCCATGCTTTGTTCTCTTAGACTTATAACAAGTTAATTTTCGCAATTTCCCTTTACTTTGGATTTCAATTTTATGTTAACAATAAAAATTAAAACAGTAATACTATGATCTGCCCGACATGCAACCAGGATCAGGAACGACTTGAAAAACAAACCGATTGCACTTTGTTCTTTGACTAAAATCCAGACACTATGGTCAAATAAAGAAAATAATTATGTCGACTTTTGTACACACTATCTCTAAGCATTATTACTTGAAAGCAAATACAGTCATCATGCAGAGGGTAGTGAGCTTGTTGGGAATAATTTATTTCATTGCAATGCCTTATTTATTTTATTTTAAAGGGATTAAGAAACGGAGTAACAAGAAAGCCGTTGATTTAGTTTTGTGATTAGTCTTGAATTTCCTGATGGATCAGATTACAAGTTGTGCTATACAAAATAGTTCTTGGTAAATTTTTGTTTTTATTATTAGTTTACTGTTTTTACTGAGAATTTAGTAAAATAATATAGGTTTATTTTCGCAGGAAAGATCAAAAGAAAGAATGTAGATCAAATAAGTTTGGACTTTAGCCAAATTCCTTTCTAGCTGCACTAAAACAACCCAAAAGTGGCTATATTAAAATGTCCCTAAAACTATACTATGTATAAACATGTAAATAGGCTTTGATCAATTTAAAGGAAGATTAAATATATATGTGATTTTCTGTAGCTTAGATGAATTGCTAAGGAGAACTGGATTATTATGATATGAAGTTATAATCTTTTTAGAATAGAGCTATAGCTTTATGCGTAGACCAATCACATGCCTATTACTGTACTGATTTGTCTCATTAATCTTTTTTTCATTTTTTTATTTTGACAATCTTTACATAGTTAATTTGGGTAAAAAGGTTCAAGGGTTATAGGAAAGTGAGTAAGACTATTATTTCCATATCGTTTCCTTCATGTATCTGAGGTAAATGGGGATACTGAGGGAGAAGCCCCACCCAGTCTCCCACCCACCCCAGGTCCTGGATGTGGGGCATGCTCTGAGATACTTGTTCAAGTGGTTTTGATAGTTCACCAGTTATGAATTGCTGCCAGTCTCGCCACTCCAAACACAATGAGGTTGTTGAAGAATCCACTGATTGACATAGTCCATCATAGAGTCTCCATTTGCCTGGTATTTCGCTGCCAGCATATAGCTGAGGTGGTTGATTGACTTGTTCTGTCTTCTGTCTTTTCTTGGCTAGGGTTCTGGGTCCTGGGTCAACGCATCTACTTGCCTCTATATACATCTCCAAATTTATACATTCATGCAAAGTACATAAGTCCTACGTTAACTGGACTAGCAGCAACTAGAAAGAATAAAAATTGAAGGAAAAAAGAGGTGTACAAGAAAAAGAAGGAAGAAAAATACATCACTAATTGAAAACAACAAAGCATTAGAAAAGTCACCATTATGTCCACATTAGTAGCACACACAACATACTTTCAGACACGTTATTTGACTAAGACACTGGTGGATACAATGTTCTGACAGTGAATTTAGAGAGTTTGGATCTCTGGAGCTGGCACATTGTAGTGTAGCAGATGAAGCGCAACCTGTGATGATACTAGCATTGCATATGAATGTCAGTTTGAACCCTGGCTGGTCCACTTCCAATCCAGTTCCTGCGAGGACAGGAGAGGAGAGGCCAAGTGGTCAAACCTTCTCAGGGGCCCTGGACTCTGGCTTTGGACTGGCCCAGGGTTGGTCATTGTGGCCACCTGCGGAGTTAACCAGCAGATTGAAGAGCTCTCTTCTTTCCCTTTCTCTCCCTCTGTAATTCTTTCATATTAATCACAAATCTCTTTTAAAAAGAGAAATATCTTATTCCACCACTCCTACAATTAAAATTGTTTTAAGAAAATCAAAGCTGACATTTAATGATATACTTTAAAAATTCATGGAATAAAAATTTTTATTTACTTTGATACAGAGTATTTTTTGAAACTCATGTATACAAATCAAAATCCACAGAAACGAAGGGTCCTCAATGAGTTAATGAAAAACACATATTACACTAAAAATTATCCATGGATTTTAACATCTCTCATCAAAATAAATATAATTTGAGTCCCATGAACACTTTGAAGTCTTATATATTTCTTAATTTTTCAGGTTATTACTGGTTTATGTAATCCTCAAAATGTCCTTAGATGCTAAGTTTTATTACAGCTTTGTCAAAGGTCACACTCAGATGTTTTCTTTTCTTTTTTCAGTATTTTGAGTGCTGAGATTTTTACTATAGACTAAACTACACTGGTAAACTGATCTTGTCATGTGTATTATGTCCAATCATAAATAGAGGCAAGCCTTGTCATTTGCTTCAGGGTTGATGATTGCAAGGTGCTTTATTGTTTCCCTTTTAAACAGTTATAGAGACTTGCAATTTTTGTAGAGCATAATACCAAATTTATTTTTTAAAAATACAGTATAGTTGAATAACTTCCATCATTATCAAATATATGATGATTAAATTGTAAGGAACAAAAATGTCACAAGACGTGTCTCATGCTTGGCAAGTGATGTTTAGAAAACAGGTTGACATTGTCTACCCATCACAGTAATATCATAAATAGGGAAGATTTACATTTTGCCTCCGCTACCAGTAACAAATCATGTTATTGCAAGTGTATAGAGCATCTTGTATTTCAAATGTCAGAGACAATACTTGACACAGGGCAGTAACCTTCAAATGTTTCATGCAGAAATCAATTTGAATTAGAGTGGAAATAGTAAAATGATATGGAATTTTTAAAAGTAATTGCTTTCTAATATTTTGAACATTGGAAAATGTCATCATTAACAGAAATTAATTTTTTTTTTAAATTTAGGGAAATCCTCACCTCTGTATCAGAATCTTGGCATGAAACCAATTTCGACACACAAAAGTCGACAGTTTGAAAAGAATGTACCAGAATATGTTTACAAAGAAATCTGGGCTAATACTTACAGACACTTTACGAAGGCAATTTCAAAGTAAATGAATGAGGAAAATGAGAAATGCTCAAAAACAACAGTGTCCTGGGAATGGCAGCCTGACAGACTGGACACAACCAGACAAATCACCAGCAGGGAATGAAGGGTATTATCTCAGGCTCTCTCCCTTTGTTTCTAATCTGCTACCCATGCTTTGCACCTGCTGCATACACTTTTGGCCCTCTTTTGTGAGCCAAAAGTGCTCAGAACTGAATGGAGGAACATAGACAAGCGGATACTAGATAAGAATGATTGTTGATTGCAACTTGCAAGGTCCACACTGCATCGTCCACATTTCCTAGACATACTGTATTACATTTTGAATATTTGGCAAGTATATGTAGTGCCAAAGTGAAGATTGTTTCCCATGTTTCTTGTGCGTGCGTTACCATCTGAAACGTACTTGCCATCAATGGTGACACTGATGAAGAGATAGCAACTAGTTGCTCCACATTATCAAACTGTTTCCCAAGAATTCACTCAATATTTCCAATCACTGACAACAAATAATAAATAATTGATTTGCCAACTATTTTCAGAATCATTTATGTAAGTTTATTTGATAAACAGATGCTTATAGAACACATGTGTTTTGTAAAATACTTTGCATATTGGATCATAACAAAGCAGCTACCATTTTTAATGATTTATTTATTTATATACCTGAAAGGCAGAATAAAAGAAAGAGGAAGAAACAGAGATAGGGAAATTTTCATTCTTAGGGTTTCTCTCCAGATAGCCACAAAGGCCAGAACTGGATCAGGTGAAGTTAGAAGCCCAGTGCTCCATCTAGGTTTCCCTGTGGCTGGCAGAGGCCTAAATTCTCGAGGTACCATCTGCAGCTCTCCCTGGTGCATTAGCAAGAAGCTGGGTTAGAATCACAGTTGCTGGAATTTGAACAAATGTCAGGGCCCCAAGCAAATCTGAACCTGGTGTGCCACAGGGCCAGTCCCTGTGTGTGTGTTAAAATGTGTGTGTGTTAAAATGCAGGGCTCATAGCCACATACTGTGCACAGAGACTAACATGAGAAGAACCTGATCAGCCCCAAGCATAGTCCAGGGATGAGCAGTACAAGCAGACAGGATTTTTTTTTTCCAAATAATGAAATCAACAGATACCCAGTACTATTGTCCTACATTTTGTAGAATATTTTTAAATCTTGTTTTTAATTCCCAAATAAGTTTCTGTTGTTGAAGTATAATTAATAAGGCATATCAATATAAATCATAAACATGTGAAAATATGTTGTAATATCATGTCATAGAGAACAAATGAAATAATAATTTTTGAAGTTATGTTTCTATAAAAAATAGAAGATTTTAAGAAATCTCTAGTAAGATAAGTTTGTATGGGGCAGAAAAAGCCACCTATCATAATATATTCCACAAACTGAATTATTGAAAGTAACCTTTAATCCAAACTATCTACCATAAATACAATTATTTTTCAGAACCTTACTCATATACATCGAAACACTGTTGTTAAGTTTCTCTGATTGTTATTTTGTTTAAGAAATCAGAAAGGTTGCTTGAGGCTACCTGGAGTTTATATGTTCACAATAAATCTAGACATGAAAATCAATAGAAACATTTAAACCTGTGATGTTAGATAAGTGCCTCTCAAAAAGATGAAATGCTAAGAACTGAATCTCCCATACACCATTGCCCATTATCACTAGAAGTGAAGGCTTGTTGACAAGATGCTGTTTCTATGTCAGGGCAGCTGCACTACAATTTGAAAAAGTGACACTATTTAAAGGATCTTCAAGCTTATTAGTGAGGTCTCCTAGTCTAGAAGAATCACCAGGACGCAGGGACAGGCTTCCTTGTTCATTGTAGGCATCCACAGGGTTAGTCCTTGAACCGGCTGCACATGCTGAGAGGAGAATCAGTGAAGAAGGTGAAGAAGGTGAAGGGATCCAGAGATGTGTCTTTGATACCGTGGAGCAAGGAAGGTATCCAAACAGAAGGAGTGATGCAAGAAGATCCAGTTATGGTCCACGAGACACAAGAAAAAGCCAAAGCATTGTCAGAGCAACCGACGAACACGCCTTTTGCAAGGAAACTTGCATTCTTCATTCCTACCGACGTCTCTCATCCTGTGAACATTTCCCACATCTTTCAAAGGCTTACTGCCATCACTACAACCCTGTTTCTAGCCAATTCAAGTTGCTCTCATATTGCAGTTCCTTTCAATGCGTTTTTCTCATCTCCCCTGAATACATTTCATGTTCATTTCCAGTTGTCCAGGATTGTACAGACCACGCTAAATGATGGCAGGAACTGCATTAGTTCTCCAAAGCTGCTGTAGTTTAACCTAAAAGCACCTGTGTCTTCAGAAAATTCTGAGGTTCCTTGTACTCTTCAGAGAAGTAAGCAGCCTTCATGCTGTGTAACTGGCATTTTCATATGCATGTGCACATATGTTCACCTGCACACCACACACACACACACACACACACACACCCACACCACACACACACACACACACCACACACACACACCCCCCCCACACACACACACACCACACACACACACACACACACACACACGATGGCAGTGGAAAGTTTCTTGTGCCAACCGTTCTCATTGAAAGATGATTAGAATAAGAACAGCAGGCATTGATATGTAACATTCATTAATTTACTTAAAGTAGAAGTTGGAACGTATGTGTCTAATTTTAAGATCTGGGTAATCAAGAGAAATAAAAGCAATGAAAATTGTTCCATATTGCTGGACCAAAAAAATAGATAAGTTCATACATTTCCCTGTAGATTTAATTTACTATGATTTTAAAATTTGAGCATTAATTCAGAAATGCATGATAATAAAAGATATTTGCAGAAATAAAAGATGTTGAGTTTCTGAATGTTAAATATTGTTACAATTTGATAATATACAGTGGGATGTAAGGAAAGCTCAGTTTATTTGCCTGAAAAGACAGAGAAAAGAAGAGGACAGCATAGGGCCTGGGTCAAGTTCTTTAAGACTCTGCTGCATCTTCACATTAGATTTAGGATAAAAAGTATGAAAAGTTAAGAAGTGAATTAGGAATAATCTCTAAAAAGAAATCATCACTTAGCATTTTCAGTGACTGGTAGGTTTCTATTACACATAAATGATTTCCTTCCCTTAAGATTTACATAGTACTTTCATAGCATTCTTAGCTACATTTCTTTCTTTCTTTCTTTTTCTTTCTTTCTTCCTTTCTTTCCTTCTTTCTTTCCTTCTTTCTTTCTTTCTTTCTTTCTTTCTCCTTTAAAGTACATTTTAAAAACATTAATTTTAAAAGCTGATCCTGGGTGATTCATATTTGAAAATTGACTCTTTTTTTTTAAAAAGTAAAATAGATTAAATTGTTTTTGTATTGGTAAATGTCAGGTTTTATTTTCTCAAAAGCATGGGAGCAATTATTTAAGGACATTCTCCAAATATCTGAAAGAGATTTAGTGACTATGAATTTAACAGGATTTTTTCCTCTGGTGAACAAATTCTGGTATTGAAGAATAGGGCGGTCAGGTTAAAGAAATAAAAATGTTGTAATTTTATAATCATAGTTCAAATAGCTTAAGGGTTTTTAGCAACGGTTAAGGGATTCAAAATATGCCTACGAACTCTTACCACAGAATTATTTGTAGCTAAACAACTTCACATAACAAAACATCATAACTCTGATTCTTAAAACGAATGTTAAATTATTCAGTTGAGTCATGTTTTGTTATTCATAACCATAACAACTGAATGCATATTTTTATAAATCTTTTAGAAGCAAACAAAGCAAGAGTTCTAATCTAAGCTGTACTTACTCTAAGCAACAGGTAGGAATTACAGTATTTCTTTTCTGGTTTAAATGAGAAAATCTTATTTTCTAGTTACAAAGGTAAGTCTTAGCTTTCTCTTCAATGTCCAGTCCAGGTTAACACATTGTGAAAGTGGCCTTTATATTCTGAATAACCTCCTGCTGGTTCACTAATGAGTATTGAATTCGTCAAAATCTTAGGGCTGAAGCAATGAAAGACATGGATTGTCTTGATTGTATCGATACAAATGTTGGGACTGGAGAACACTTTGTCTCTTAGCTGAAGCCTTGGTGTGTTTGCAAGCCTAGGAAAATACATAAAGAGTGACAATCTATCATCTTTCCAGAACATCACGATCTCACACCTCTGCCCCTGCCACAGTGAAGATTGCAGGACTGGTTTTATGGGATACCAGTGGATGCCCTTGTGCCTGGTCAAGTTCACAGGTTAGTCGATCAGTTCATTTTATAAGATTCATGGGCCAGAATCAAACACAAACACACACACACACACACCTCACATTTTTCTTTTTGTTTCCAATTTTTCCATACATAAAGGTAAAAAAAAAATCAATAAGCAAACATTGACAGTCTGGAAAATTCTTAAAACCTAACACTATCGAAGATGAATTCATAGATGTTTAAAATGAATAGCAAACTATTCATTTATTCATCCCTAAGGGTGCTTCCTTTCAGTTCAACTGAGGAAAGTAGGTTCAATTGTCCTTCATGTAACATAAATAACATTGAAGCAAGATTGCATTTGCCATAGAAGAAAATACCATATTTATGTCTCCTTATAACCCATTCATCGCTTTATGAACCCAAAGTCCTCGAGGGAGTGTCACAAATTCACATAATGTTCCTGAGTGTTACGTTTTGCATTTGGATCTATGATTTAGCTGACAGTTGTGAATAAACTCTTGGAGTTGGGACACTGTCTATAATACATATGTGTGGAGACCAAAAGGAATAAATTCTTCTAAGGTCATATTAGCTGTTTCTTAAAAGTCTCTTATGTGATCTCTTCACTGCTAATGTTAACATAACCACTTGCTCAGGAACATACGAGTTTTAAAATATATGGTATGTTGTATGTTACTGTGTTTCCACCAATATTTTGATAAATTAATAAAAAGAAATCATATTTTTAAATAAGCAACACTTTCAAGTACTATCATTCTGAGGTATAGTAGCAACAATAAAAGGAAACTAACTATAAAAAGCAGCTTTAGACATTATCTATTAATACAACCCCAAATATCGGTTTTAAGATTTTAAAAATCTGGACTATACTGTTAGCTGTAGAAAAATAATTATAAAATTATATTCTGATTACATACGTGTGCTTAACACTATTCCATCTTTCTAAATCTCATATTCATCAACAATAAGCTTTCCTATGACCCACAAATATTTTAAATAATCTGTTTCTCCATTTTTTTCCTTGTTCCTTCTCTAACTGAAACTTGTTTGTCTCTTCAAGGCTGCTACCTCCTGCATTACTGTGCCCGTACAATGATGACCTCTCTCTCACTTCTGTCCAACATGTCAGAACGACAGGATGCTATTGGCACTGGATCTCCATTTTCACTTCTTTCCTTTGAAGCAAATGTCACATAACTAGCTTGTCTTGCTGTATATTTTACTTCGTAGCATCTCAGTCTGTTCTTCATATTAATATGTTGTGCTAAATGCTCTCTTGTTATTTGTGAGATAATAAAGTACATCCTGACACCTTGTTTATGGGAACCCTAAATTCTTACAGAAAACATGCAGAATATCCCAGTCTCACACTTTCTTGACTTTGTCAAGATCAAAACTTGCACGGGGACTCTAATTGCAACATTGATCTCTGAATTTTTCATCATCTCCCACAATATCTCCTCCTCGGAATAAACCTCTTATTTGTCTGATATTTCCTATTTGCTAAGCTAACAGCTTAGCAAAAGATATTTATTTGGGGATTTTAAGAAAGGGAAAATGAAGGGCTAGCTTTTGTTGGCACTGCACGTTAAACCAACACCTATGATAATGGACATTATCACAGTCCAGGCTGCTCCATTTCAGATCAAGATTACTGCTAGTGTGCCACCCTGGTGTTTAGGCAACATGCACCCATCTGGGGGATTGCTAGAAGTTTCTGGTTACCGCCTTCAGCCTGACAAAACTCACTGGCTGTTGATGCTGTTGGGGGCGTGGGCCCAACACTTACAAGACCTTTCTCTTGCTCACCTTCTCTGTAACTCCATCTTTCAAGCGAATAAAAACTATTTTTTTAAGGGAACAATCGTGTATGTTGTTGATTAGCAATCAAGGTAGACTATGAAATTTCGTCAAATATTTTGTAGTTCCCAAATTCCTTATAAAATGTTTGAAAAAAAGTCAAGTTTCAGTAAAGTTGCAAGAGTATTTCATCTATTTTCTGTTTCTATTTTTCTAAATCATTTGAGAAAAACAGGCATCAAAACCATTTATCTCTGAAAATAGCTCCTAAAACAGCATCTTGAGAGTGAACACAGAATGATCTAATATAGTACATTTAATAAGGAGAAAACTTGACTATTTAATAGTCCATATCGAATTCCTCTAATTTTATAGCAACAATTTGGTGTCTCTCCAGGGCCTTATTGTCATGCACTGCAGTTAGTTGGCACGCTTTTCACAAATTTTTTATTGGGAGTTGTCTTGTGTCCCCACCTCCAATATCCACACGTTACATTCTTCAATCTCAGCATCTGAATATGACTATGCCTGGAAAGAGGGACTGCTTCTAAAAGGTAACTCAAGTGAAATGAATTCCCTAATCCGCTCTGACTGGTGACCCTTACAAGAGGAGGAGATGGGAGCACAACTCACACAGAAACACCCGGTTTAGACACAGAGAGAAGGTGGCCACCTGCAGGAAACCAATACAACTGAACCCCGGGCCTTGGAGTTCAACCCCTAGAACTGTGAGAAAACCAACTTTTGCTGTTCAAATCCCGTAGTTAGTGGTCTTGGTTGTCGCAGCAAACGAAAGTCCTTTGTGTACTTGACGAGCTACTTGTGTCTCATGTCCCCAAAAACGAATCTGAAATTCAAATGTCCGGCACCCTATGGCTGAAATGATATAAGCACACAGTGGGATTTACGATACACATGAACTAGAGTGAGGTTTTCAACACATGCACTTGGGTATGCATTCAGAGTTCAGTATGCAGACCAGCATCTGGACGCTTTGGCTTTGCCAGGCCACAGTGACTATGGAGCAGTCATGAACAGCAAAGCAGCAAAGCCAAGAACTGGATGCCCAAAAAGCAGTCTGTAGAAAGTAGATTCAATTCCATTTATTGGAAAACTTCTTTAGATAAAGACAGTCCAGCAATTTGTGAAATATGCCTGGAAATAGTCTAAATGATTGTTGCATAACACAAAAATAATTTATGTATTTGAGAGACAGAGATACCAAGAAAGAAGGCAAAGAAGAGAGAGAGAGAGAGATCTTTCAACCTCTGATTCATTCCCCAGTTGGTTGCAACAGCCAGGGCTGGGCCAAGACAAAGCCAGGAGCCAGGAACCTGGAACTCTTTCAGGCCTCTTACGTAAGTGCTGGGACTCAGGAACTTGGGTCATCCACTTTCTCATGCACATTAGCAGAGAACTGTGTAGAAAGTGGAAGAACTTGGCTTTGAACCAGGACTGAAGTAGGATGCTAGCATTTCTGATAGCAGCTTCACAAGATATACCATCTTGACATCTGTCTTGTTTCTCTTTAAGTGAGTCTATGAGCTCTGGAGATCTACTTAATAAATCCATGTTCTACTGATGAAGTTTGCATCTGCTTCTTTTGCTTGAAATGAAGGACTCAGACTAAAATCAAGGCACTCCAGTTCCAAAACTTTCTCTAGCAATATTCTATGGCCCAAGTGCAGAAAAAGAGAAAGCAGATGATTAGTATGATTTACATAAATTCAATAAATTCAACATGTTAATGACCCATTCTTATCCAGCTAGTAAAGGAAAGCTAAGGAAATCTCCCTGACAAAATATCCTAGCAACAATTTAACATTTTTGTTTTTAGCTAAGAAAACAAGCTTAGCCTAATAAGAATTACAATTTAAGAAGAAAATATCTTCACCTTTAATCACTACAACATACTGTTCCATTGGTTTATTCTTAATACATGACTTTTCAGAAACTGTAACTCGAAAAAACCTGAACTTAATTGTGTGTTACCATGTGATGATTCTGTTCATATACATACTGTGTAATGCACAAGTTAACCACCTATCTCTACAATTTCTTTATGTCCTTTACAATGAAAATATTCAAAATCCTTCCTTTTTATTTTTTTAAAGAAATGTGCAGCATGTTTTCGTTATTTGTAGTCTTCCTTCTGTTCAATAATATACTGGAACTATCATCTAATGTTGTAGTTCTGGAGAGAGTAGAGAAAATGTGGGAAGAGAAATGGAGAAGTTAATTAATGGGTACCATTTTAAAAATAGCTTTATTTATATGTTTTTTACATTATAATGATCCTAGTATATAAGATCTTTTTGTCTGTTCATATTCTAGCTTGAAACCCAGGAGAAAAAGAGAAGATACACTCAAATTCATTTAAAAAGTTCAATTGGATAGAAGAACAAGTTCAAGAGACCTACTGTACTATATAGAGACTGTAGCTAATGTTGACATATAGTATTACTAAAAAAAAAAATGCTAAGCATCAAAGGTAAATGCTTTTACCATAAAAACCATAATAGCTATGTGAGGCAATGAAATTGCCAATTAACATAATCATTGTGCAATGTATAATGACTTGAAAAAACATGATTTTAATGATAAATACAACAAATTCTACAAGTTAATTGCATACAAACAATAAATACATTTGACAAAAGAATAGTTTAATAAAGAGAAATTGATACCGATGTGTGTTGAACATAAGGAAATCAAGTAATCGGTACAGGATTGCTGCTGCTTCCATCCCAAGGCCATGAGAAGTGACAGATGAGAATGGCTAATCAACTCAGATACAAAGTGTGTGCAGAGACTCCAGAGTCAAAAGTCAACCCAGCGGACTGAGGAGTGCATACAGCTTTGAGAGGCTCTGTGAGAAGAAAATTTGGGGTATAAACACACCTCCCTCTGCCTTATTCTGTTCCCCTGGCAGTGTCTCTCACGGACATAAACAAAGGAGAGAAAAATCTGCTGATAAAATCCATGAATTAAACCTAATGTTTACAAAAGCAGGGAGGATCTTGATGTCATGTGGTTGCTTATTTACTGTTTTAGGTTGTTTACAAAAGTGTATTTCTCCATTTGTGTAGCAATATGAAGGAGACAGAGAGGGGAATTTCTGTCCCTTGACCTACTCATAAATAGCCACAGAAGGCAGGGTTTGCCAAGGCCAAGTCAGGAAACTACAAGGAATTCAATACGTATCTCCAAGTAGGGGGCTGGGTTCAGGATTATTGAGCCATCACTATTTCTGCCCTGGGACTGAGAGCAGAACCAGGACCCAAACCCAAGCACTGCATTGTAAACTGCAGGCGGCTCAAGCTCTGGTTTAATTGCTGCATAGCCACTCTTGTTTGGCATTTTAATTTTGTTTTGTGGAGGATAAGAGCTTTCTGTCATCCACCTTCTGAAAGATATGATTTAAAATGTTTATTTTACTCTGATTTGCAGTATTTGCCCAGAAGTGAGTCTTTTGGCCACACTTAGTTATGAGAAAGGCAGGGAAATAGAGTTTGGCTGGGCAGCCATGTATGCAGCTAGAGATGATGTGGTTTTAATGCCGGGAACTAAGGCGAGACTAGTTAGAAGAAAAAAATAAAAAGCATCTGTGCTCTTCTTGTTATCACACTAAGAAACAGCTGCCTGGAGTTTTAGAAATATGAGTAAGGAAAGAAATGAGGGTCAAAGCTGGAAAAGAAGTAGTTCCAGGAAACAAGGGATAAGAAGGTATTTATTTCTATATTTCTCCTTTGTTTAAAATAGCGGAGAGTCAAGATGCTGAATTATAGATCTAGGAACAATTTTTAGGCATCATCTTGCTTTTACTTTGGAACACATCTAAAGCACCCTGGGAAAATGTTAGCTCATTTTAGCGTTCTCAGATCTCTGAAGGGGATCTGTAGCTACTTTTAATAATATTTTCTACCATTTAATCAGGACACAAGGGTCCTGAGGATCTCTTTTCCACCTACATCCTCACATTTCTCTTGCTAGAGTGTAATGATGGTGAAGATGTCTGGATTCAAAGGCAAGAAATTGTAGCTCTGCTGTTTACTAATTTAATAACCCTATCTTTAAACAACCTACCTTTGTAAGAATAAGTTGCACTGATCTACGACAGCAGAATTATATTGTATACATTTGATAAGAATGTTGGGGGAATTAAACTGTTTAAAAACATGTAAAGGGGGTCCAGCACAGTATCCTAATAGCTAAAATCCTCGCCTTCCCTGTGCTGGGATCCTATAAGGGCACCAGGTCTAAAACTAGCAGGCTCGCTTCCCAACCAGCTCCCTGCTTGTGGCCTAGGAACGCAGTCGAGGACAGCCTTGGGACCCTACACCTGTGCAGGAGATCTGGAAGTGGCTACTGGCTCCTGACTTCAGATCGGCTCAGCTCTGGCCATTGCGGCCCCTTAGCGAGTGGGTCAATGACGGAAGATTTTCTGTCTCTCCTCTCTGTATATCTGCCTTTCCAATAAAAATAAATACATCTTTAAAAAAACATGTAAAGCATTTGGAGCAGTTGTTGTCATGTGGTCAATTCTCAATTAATAGCAACTATTAGTATCTACTGTTATTTCTCAGGTCAGGAGATGTTTTCAAGAGAAGTAATATTGTGGCTTTTTCAAAAGCAGTGAAATTATCTTAATTATGACAAAAATAATCAGATAATATTAACCTGCAGGATTTTATGTTATTTAAACCAGGTTGTGCTAATATAAATTAATCACATAAATAAGAAAAAATAATAAACTACTTTAGAAAGAAAGCCCAACAAATTTTTCAAGTATCACCTTAATGGTAACTTTTCACATTAGACCTGGAGTTGATAATTAATTCTCATATGTTTGTTAAAGCTCTTAAACTTATATCTCAACTCTAACATCCTGTATTCTTATTGTTAAAAATTACCACAAAGTTAAAATGGAATATTCTTTCTATGTTTATTATGAAGATAACATATACTCATGCACCAAAATTGACATTATTAGAAAAGAGAGGGTAAATAAAAATGGTCTGAAATTTTATTATGGTAAAATACTGCTACTTAAAATGGGGAGGATATTTTTCTAACTCATTCTTGCAGTTTGGAGTCTCACTGTCCAAGAACAGACGGCCCGTAGTTTAGGTGACTGAAGAGCACAGGAGATGGAGCAAGTGGACCATGCAGGGAACCAAAAGCAGAAAGAGACGCTAAACTAGACTCTGCTTGTTCAACCTAATTCGTTGTGAGACATCTGAAGATCTCCCACTAGGACCATCTCCTGGATGCTATAATCATAGCAAGTCTATGCCCTTAATAAAACCACTACTCACATTACTCGATTAACCCGTAAGAAGAAAATTTAGTAACTAAACCTCTGCCTAAGTATAAGGAGCCATATTTCATTCAAATCACGGGCAGCATAATACACTGAGGATAAGTAAAACCTTTCTGGTAATGGCAGACAATACTTTCTACTGAGAACACTTGAAAAACTAGACAACATTAGCAAAAATATTTATTTTTACACCTTACTTTTACACCAAACAGCTACGTTGATTGCATACTGTGAGTTTGTGACTTTGTTTTCTTCAATGTTGGATAGACCACTCCATGTTCAACAATCACCTAATGACGATCAGTGGTTTTCTCAATTCAAAGTGGCAAATAATAGTGTATGAGGCAGCAGGCCAGCTCAATATTAGCAAAATCTGATGGGCACAATTACCCCAGAAGGGTTGACATAAAAAAAATCTACATGGAAAGTCCTCACTGTTTCTAAACTACACATGAGCATGTGTCAGCATGGGTTGTTACCAATTGGTGTAACAATTAACAGCAGATCTACCTTTGCCAGCTCCGACACATGCACTGCATGGTCGGACCGTGGAGCATGCAATTCTCTCAATGGTTGGGATTCTGAGTCCAGCGATTCAGTGGTGGGGTGCATCCCTAAAGCAGCTTCATCTGAAGTGATCCCAGACCTGATTCTTGTGTGTGACTGGCAATACAGGGTCCAGCACAGTCTGCCCCCCCCCCCCAATTAGCTTATGCACACACTGGCAGCTGCAATTGCTGGGTCAGTTTTGTCTCCAGCCCTGTCTTTAACACAAACCAATGTGTGTTGCATCCCAGCCCGATCCTGCCCACCACATACTTGGCCTTCACGTACGCCAGTGGGAATGGCCACCTAGTCGGAGCAGGCGCCTAGTCGGAGTGACCCGCAGTAACTCCCAACTTTTAAGGTGTATTGGCTGAGTAGCACTACTTCAGTGTTTCTATGTGAAGTTTTTAGGAGTCATCCATCCTTGGCTTTCTTGTGCTTTCTGGATCTGTGGTTTTGGGTTATCATTAGTTTGGAGACATGGAATTTATTGTTTTAAATGCTAGTTTTTAATTTTCTTCTCATTCTGGTATTCCCTTTATACATATATTACAGCCTTGCGTAATCACGCAATGCAACTTGGATATTCTGTTATGTTTCTTGCTAGTCTTTTTTGTCTGTTTGTGTTTCTGTTTTGGATGTTTCTGTGAAGACAGCCTGAAGTTCAAATACTCAACCCTCAGCTTTGTCTAGATTACTGACGAGACCATCAAAGACATCCTTCTTTTCTGTTGCAGTATTTTTAATCTGTCATTTCCATTTGATCCTGTCATATAATCCCATCTCTCTGCTGCTATTTTCAATACACTCCTGCATTCTTGGTACTTTTAACCACTAGAATTCTTAGCATATTACCCATAGTTGTTTCAAACTTCTAATAATTCCAGCATCCATGCCATATTCAAATCTGGGTCTGGGGTTTGCTGTTCCTCTTCTCACTGTCTTTTTTTGCCTTTTAGTATGCCTTGTAACTCATAGTCATAGCTAGGTGTGAAGTATTATGTGAAAGGAAATGTCATAAGCGTGCCATTTAGCAATGATGGAGAGATACAAAGGCACTGCAGAGTGCCATCACTAGATCTCAGTCCTTCAGTGAGCCTGTGGGTCTGGCTTGTGAACCTCCCAAGTGCTTTCCAGTCCTCCTTCTCCTCTCGCATATCTTAGCTGAGGAAGCATGAGTCGTGTAGACTGGATTTGGACTTATCCTTTGCCCTGCAAGGCCAGAGAGGCAGCCGTGGGGCATGTTTCTTCACTCACTTGGAACACAAAAGCAGGCTTAGGGAGGATTTTTCCATTATTCACATTACTAAAGTTCTGTCATAACATATATGCTGTTTGAGGACAAGGTTTTATTTACAACAGATTATGCTGGACTATTTCAAAATGTTGACTTTTTGTCTCCCTCTGCTGGAAGTATACAAGCTTTTTCTCTAAAATCCATTAGAAGAATCTGGTCAAGCTGCTAAAAGGTAAAATTCACAAAATCTAGGGTTGTCTATGCCTGCCACGGGCACCCAGCCTTGTCATCTACAAATATTCAGAAATTCATCAATTGTAATATTTAGGGAGGTATTTGTTTATAATTTCATGTTAGGGAACTCATCATTTTCTCTGCTCCTGTCTCTCCAGTCTTTGGGACATTGATTTGCTCTTTTTCAATTTTTATTTATCTTACTTGAACTAATTACAGAGAGAGACAGAGATCTTCCATCTGATGGTTCACTCCCTAAATGGCTGCAATGACCAGAGCTGAGCCAATCTGAAGCAAAAAACCAGGAGTTTCATTTTGGGTATAAGAGTCGGTGCAGGGGATCAGGGACTTAGGCTATCCTCTGCTGCTTTCCTAGGTCATAAGCAGGGAGTTGCATCAGAAGTGGAACAACTGGGATGTGAAATGGTACCCATACGGGTTACTGATGCTGCAGGTAAAAGATCAGTTTGCTGTACCACCACTCTAGCACCTGACTTACCCATTTGTAACTGATGATTTCCTGGGGTATTATCCCTAGAACTTTTTTTTTCTTGGGAAAAATGATGCCATCATATAATTCATGAGCCCATGATGAATTCGACCAGAAAAAAGAGATTATTTAGAATGAACCAAGTTGAAATAAAAAACATCAAAACACATGGAATACAGCCAAGAAAGCAACCAATCAAAAAACAGTAAGGATTGGACTATTAGAGTTGCCCTAGAACTTTTTAAAGTTCAGTATTTTCATTATTTTTCTAGCCAGTGTCACCATCAATTTCTTGCCTGTTTTTCAGTTTCAGCAGAATTAAGGCTAATCTGACCAAAGCTGCTTTCAAACTGATGCCTTACACTTCTATGTGTCTTAAACTAGTTGCTGTTCTAGTGTTTTATAACAAGCTATTGTGAGTTTATCTTGATGGGAACAATTTTGGAATTTATTTTGATATAAACAAGTTTAGAACTTTTGCCTTTTTTTAATGCACATTTGCCATAATAAATTTGAATTCATCCCTAAAACTAAACCAACATTCAATTCCTGGAAAAAGAGATGATTTTGCAGTCAAGAGATTAACTGGAGAGTATGTATAATTGGGCCCGGCGGCGTGGCCTAGCAGCTAAAGTCCTCGCCCTGAACGTGTCAGGATCCCATTTGAGTGCCGGTTCTAATCCCAGCAGCTCCATTTCCTATCCAGCTTCCTGTTTGTGGCCCGGGAAGGCAGTCGAGGACGGCCCAAAGCCTTGGGACTCTGCACCCACGTGGGAAACCTGAAGGAGGTTCCTGGTTCCTGGCTTCGGATCGGCGCAGTACTGGCCGTTGTGCTCACTTGGGGAGTGAATCATTGGACGGAAGATCTTCCTCTCTGTCTCTCCTCCTCTCTGTATATCTGACTTTCCACAAAAATAAATAAATCTTTTTTAAAAAAGAAAGTATTTATAATTAAGACAAGCATTATCTAAGAAAATTAATACCTTTACGGCTAAATGCATTTTAAATGCATTTTTAGCACTGTCTTTTCATCCAAACTTAGCAAAGAAGTTCAGAAATATTATTTCTATTACTGAATATATAATTCGCTAAGGGTAATCATTGAAAATGAGAATTATTAGATTTTTCCTATACACAAATTTTCATAATCTCCCAACTATATATTAATGAGATGTGACTGATACTGACATTATTACCAATTAGTTAAATTAAACCACACAAGAGTAAACCACATATGCCAACCCACACTGGGGTAAAGCAGACCATAGAGAAAATGCTGAAAATATTAAAAAAAAAAAAAACGCCTACATGAATGTGATGCTGAAAGTTGACAGTTGGATGAATAAAAATGACCAGGAACGCTCTCATGTAAAAGGAGGAAATCAGAAAAGTGTGGTCATTGTTTCAAAAAGATGACAAAGTGAAGACTCACAGGCCTTTCCATTACCTGTCTGTAGTTTTGGTTCATTTTAGCATCATCAATTCACAGAGCAGACAGAGGAAGAAAGCGAAAGGCCCTGCGTGGTCAGTGTCTTTTCCGGTGAGCTAGTTTTCAAAGAAGAACTAATGAACAATGCTGTGATATGTCTGGTGTTCATTAAATACCAAACAAACAAACGAACAAAAAGCATCTGTGTTGACAAAAAGAAATTTCATACTAAAATTTTGCAGAGTCAAATCACTCTCAGGTTTTATTTAATTTTTCATTTTTTATGTAAGCATTGTAATGCAGAGTATAAGACCTTATTCAAAGTTCTATGTAGGGGTACATTAAAATAATCTAAAATTGAAAAGTATAAAAACAGTATGTAACCCAGCTAGAATTTTTCATTCTCATAGCAGATGAATTACAGATCTGACCAGCTACCATCTTTCTCTCTATATGTATCTGCATCGAGATATCTGTACACATACAGAGATCTCTCTGGTTAGGAAACTATTAATAGATATATGCAATGGTCTTAATGAATGCCTTCAGCTTCGATAGGAGATATATGCAATCTTGGATAACCAGGTGGAATGTGTGACAGTGAAAATGCTTATGTGATTATTAATTTGCCAATATCCATTTATTTCTGATTTGAAATGAGCAAAAGTAGAAACAAAAGGAATGAATGCAGTAGTACAAAACACATTTTGGAAAATAAGAACAAAAATGAGCATCTTTATGAATGCTTACAATGGCCTGTACTGGTCATGTGTTTGAGAACTGCCATCTCTCTCTCTCTCACTCTCTCTCTCTCTAAGTATTTGCATGTTTTTGACTTTCGGCTATCTGCCAATGTCCAGTCATCAGCAGTATTTTACGTATGCCTACATAGCAGTGCAAAGTAAGGCTGTAGTTAAAGAACTCTAATTCTTCCAAGGGAGATAATGTAAGCATACTAATAGCTGATGAAGTGAGTCTCTTACGAGTAGAACAAAGAAAGTGCTAAAGGACTTCACTCCTTCTAGGTCTAAGGCCCCAGGAGTGAAATTCAGCTCATCAGGAGGGCATAAATTATAACTTTGTTCCAGTCCAGATTCTCAGATGACAAGGCCAGACATCTACTCCCATTGAGATCTATGGCTTTTGCTACATGAACAAAAATATATATATATGACTTGTTCTCTGACAACCTGGACTTCTATTTGGCTTGGTTAACCTGCTCTCACTTCCCTTAAGAAGATAATTGAAGGAAGTTACATGTGGCGATTTGGAGGTTTGTGACTAGGAATTTCTTAGATTTAGGGGCATAAGTAGCCTTTCATGTACAAAGTTCTCATTTTAACCTACCTCAGGCTACCAGGTTTCCTGGTTTATACTTAATTAGGATTGAGATTTTCATTGAAAATGCGGATACTCATATGCTTTTTTGTATTCATTTCACATCATGTTGGCCGAAGCAAATAATTGTAACGGCACTCAAGAAATGAAGGAATACCATAGGGAAGAGCTTCAGCCACCCCTGCCCTGACAACCTGTAAGGAGATCCTGCTGTGTTCCCGGCTCACAGAAACATCTTCCTGACATCACCTGTGATAGCTGGAAGATTTCTTTTTCCTTTCTGCTAACAAACCCCAATACCATTTCCTCACTTTTTAACTATGTCTCAAAATCCCTTAAGACAATATATGTTGTTTTCTGAAAGACATTTACACTAGTTGAAGCATATCCAGAGTTAGTTATATATGCCCAAGTTTCATTAGGATAAACGGACAAGAGTGGGGAATTAGATTAAGAAAGGTAATCTATATTAATTATAATTAGAAAGGCAGAGTATACTGTCCTCAGAATGAGTCGAGGAATGGCAATATACCAGTGCAAAGCAAAACCCAGTCCAGAAAGTTATGCCAAAGAAAGGAAAGCCAACAAGAGCCATTTGCAATTTTGAAGTATGCCCCAGAAGAGCTGCCAATGAGCTAAGACATCCTTCGT
Source organism: Ochotona princeps (assembly GCF_030435755.1). NCBI lineage: Eukaryota > Metazoa > Chordata > Mammalia > Lagomorpha > Ochotonidae > Ochotona > Ochotona princeps. Next base: position 11,532,573 of record NC_080856.1, on the reverse strand, counting down.
TAGTGATTATCATGAAAACCAAATAGAATAAAGTGTAAAACGCATTCAACTGACTTAATAGAGCTGCAAACTTCTCGTGTATACAGAGAATAGTTGCTCAGGAGAATCAGCTAACTGGTCAGGCTTCTGTTGTAGTTGAACACTAGCTCAATATAGACAATTTTACACCTGAGGGGATGCCTTTTCTCACTAACTTGACCCTTTACTCTTAAGATTTAAAGTTCTTGAATAACATTGAAAGGAACTGAAAAATTTCTTATTGTTTACAGTTTTTGCCTGAAAAACACAATCTGATGTCTAATGGTGAACGATTGGTTCAGTTTCTCGTATTTGCAGAGAATTCATTCATGCTGGGTCTGTTACCTTCAGCTGGCCACAACATTCACTCCCAAACACACAACACGTACAATTATAAAACAAAAATCCAGGTCCTGTGGCCACTCATTTCTAAGGATAAGCTGTATACCTATGAGTAGATTTAATGCAAGATATTTATAGTTAAATTAATGTAATTACATCATTTTGAAAATTTCTTAAAGCTTGGGAGCAAATCAAGTATTAAAAGAGGCCATAGAACAATGTTTTTCCCATTCATAGTTACATTTTGTTCCCATTTCCATATTTGGTGGAGTTTTGTGCATATTTCTGAATTCTTTTTCTCATCACTTTATAAATTTGCTTTGTCTATCATTGTTTTTGTATCCCACATCCAACAATCTCATATTTCATTGTGATAAACATGTGGGAGATTGGTATATCTGTATTACAAAATGAAGAGACACTTGAATTAAGTGTTTATTCTCAGGGACAAGGATAGGATTTGGTCATTTTTTCTTACGAGTTGGCCAGGGCATAAGTAATAAAACCTTGTGCGAATAATGATAGAAACTAGCTCAAAAGGTGGGTACTGTATGAAGCTTGCTGATACACTTGTCATATTTTATCCTGGTTTTATCTACTCAGTTATTTTCTTTCTTTAACTCATTGATCAAGTTTCATAATAGGTTTGCTCATCTGGCCTAAGACTGTCATTCTTACCCTTAACATCACTTGACATGTGCTTGGGACACAGAACAAAACTAAAAAAGAAAAAAGAAAGAAAAGCTAAGATCTGGGGTCAGACTACCAGGATACTAACTGTTGCAATATTTGCCTTCACAAACCAGGGAGTTTTGTGTCCTTGTTGAAACCGTATCACCTCATCCAAATATTGAAGATGTTGAACAAGTATGACCCCTAATATCTCTCCCTCTGCTCAATTCCTTTGCTTTTATGAACATAAGTGCTGATATTTTGTGACTAATAGCTCCAATGTGGAGATCTTAACCACTTTTTTATTGTAGATGTGATTCACTTGCTAAAAAAGAAGTGTAGTTTTTCCTCAATGAGATAAGCCATCCCCTGATGATTTTGATCTACATCAATATTCAGATGTCCTGAGATGTGGTGTAATTTAAATCTCTTAGTAATAGCAATGGTTAAAACAACATGCTTTGACATCACAAACATATGGGTTAAATGCTCGACTGGTTGCTTTTTAGTGCTGAGATTATAAAGCAATCAAACTTTCTCTGTCATTTAGGAAAAATTCCTAATCCTTAGTCATTTTTGTCAGTGTTACCTGTGAGTATGAAGTATTTCGCACAATCTCAGACATAAAATATAAGCAGCAAATCAGAATCCGTGTTGTTATTTATGTTACTAATGAATTTTTATTCCTTCGTGAGAGCATAATTTGCAAAGAAAACCGAGAATATGAGCCTATGAATGCCAAAATGGTGCACAGCTATTGTCAAGAGATAACACAATTGTAGAATGTAAAAAATGTTATCTGCTACAAAATCTGTTCTAAATCAGGATTGCAAATGCCATGCTCACAATCCCCCCCACCCCAGTCTTTATCACAGCCATGAGTAATGATTATCATTGTAATGAACTTGGACATGACCTCAGAATTCACCCAATCTTAATGATTTAAGCAGGCATTACTCATTGATTGATGAGACACTCAAGACCAAAGAAATTTTTTTCTGCATTTGTTCTGGATCCATGCTTAGACTTGAATCCCAACAAAAAAACAAACAGAGCAAGTGGGTGACAAGTACATATATGCTATGGATAAAATTTACAAATTAATTTTAAATTTGTTTTTATTTTTATTTTATGTGAAAGAATATGGAAGAGACAGACATATCTTCCATCTGCTGGCTAACTCCCCTCACACTTGCAACACCCTAGGGAGCTGGATCAGGCTAAATCCAGGAGTCTGATATCCAATCCAGTTGTCATGTGCGTGACAGGAAACAAACATTCAAGCTATTACCTGCTACATTCCAAAATGCATTGTAGTAGGAAGCTGCACTGGGTGCAGAGACAGGATTTAAACACAAGGAGACATGACATGGGATGCAAGTGTCCCAGGTGATATTTTTAACAGCTGCATCAAACATTCATCCCTACAAAAAAAAAACTCAATTATTTTAAAGTCATAGTTATAGCAGGTAATTTCCTGCCTTGCTGTGTTTTTACTTTTAAATATTTAGGATTCTTTTGGTAGTAAGCAATGCAAAACAAATTGCAAAACTTGCTTAAGATAATACTGTAAATTAGACAATGGGATATTCTGGGAATGTATGAATTACTCAAATGTATCAAAATATTTTGTGTAAGTCACTGTGATTTAAAAAAATATGTTACTTTAACACAATTCTTAGAACTTTTGGGGGGGTGAGGACAAATTTTGCTAGAGAAAAGAACAGAAAGATGGCTTTTGAAACGCTTACTTAACATGTCGAAATGCTTCCCAGAGAGCTACAATGTCACTGCAGACAACTGTGCAGAAATTCTTCATTGTGTTAATTCCCAAACATTTAGCAGAATTTTACTCTTTTCTGATAAGCTTACAGTAATACTGACACTTTAAAGTGGCATAGAATGTTCCATCGAAGGCCGCTCCCGAAAGGTAATACACTACTAGAGTATAAAGGAGTCATAATTGAATGAAATGAAAGGTAATTTAAGGTATCATAGTTTGAAAGAAAAGAAACGAATCCAGTTTAACCTATCGACCCTATCTTTTGAAACAAAAATTACATCTTCTAAAACATCATTAATTTATCACCCTTGTTAATAAAGTTTCAATTTACAGTGGATTTTTTTAATCTTACCTTTTTACCTTCTAATACATGTGATATAAATGAGTGAATAGCGTATTTGGTATTTTGAAGTTTCTTTTACTGAATCTAAAATAGCTTGTATTAAAATTGATTAGATATAATTATCTAAAAGACACTTGCCATTGTTTTATGTAATTACACATAAAAATTTACCAAATTTGAAATCGTTTTAATAGTTGAAAAGTGATTATAATGTATTTTCTTTTTCAAAACTAATTGGAGGTTAACTACACAGCAAATCAAATACTGGTTTTCTGACAGTACATTTGATAAGGATATTTTTAATGAAGGTATTTTAGAACAATGATCACGGGCCTGACAACTTTTGATGGCAGCTGTAAAGTGATTGAGGTTGGTCAGGTGACAGAAACGTGTGAATATGCTACCTTCATTTTGCTAGAGTTAGGTCAGAATTAGTCAAAGTAATGAATGTCCTGGAGTGTAATTTCAAATGTAATGGATGATGTGTGAAAAAAAATACTTCTCCTCTTTTTAAAAAGCCTTCTATTATTTAATGGAGTATCTTAGATGCTAGAGCTGTTCGTTATTGTGTAACTCTCTCAATGATTTCTTGATAAATACAGAAACAGAAAATTATCTATGTTGCAGACCTTGTTTCCTCCAGGATTTTCTTCTCTTTCACTGTGTTCTGAACACCTTGACAAATTCAGCTCCAAAACTCTCCAAGTGTTCTAACCTGTATTTTATAGTTGATTCTGCCTGCCACACATATGCACTGGACAGGAATCCTGTTGGCTCATTTTTGGCTTTCAGGTTATCAATTCGATCCTAAATCCTCAGAGAGAGGTCTCCCTTAACCACACCATTGGGCTAATATCAATACTGCAACATGTTTTTTTGTAATGCATTTTGAATACTGCTTTCACAGCCATCACTTATTCTCTTATGGGATGATGTGTGTATCCGCTCCCAAATTAATTTGTTGAAGTCTTAACTCTCAGCACCATCAATTAAAATTGTAATCTGCAAATGGGGAATTTAACGATACAATTAAGACAAAATATGAGTAATCCTTGATCTAGTATGACTAGTGTTCTTTTAAAAGGAGATCACAGGCCTGGCACGATAGCATAGTGGTTAAACTGCTCTTCTTGAACGTGCTGGGATCCCACATAGGCACTGGTTCTAATCCCAGTGGCCCCACTTCCCATCCCTTCCTGCCTGTGGCCTGGGAAAGCAGTTGAGGATGGCCCAAAGCTTTGGGACCTTGCACCCACGTGGGAGACCCAGAAGAAGCCCCTGGCTCCTGGCTTCGGATTGGCTCAGCTCTAGCCGTTGTGACCACCTGAGGAGTGAACCACCAGATGGAAGATCTTCCTTTCTGTCTCTCTCTCCTCCCCTCCTTTCTGTATATCTGCCTTTCCAATAAAAATAAATAAATCTTAAAAAAAAAAAAGGAGATCAGGACACAGATAGATACAGAGGGAAAACTACAGGAAGAGATGTGGGGTGTCAACATCTCAGCACGCTCCATCACAGTTCAAGTATTAAGTATCTTTCTCCCAAGAATCTTAGATTACAAAGTGCTTGCACGGCCTACTCATGCAACATTTCATTTCTGCCATCTACAAATACTACTGGTCACTACTGGGAGCACTGAGAGGCGAGCCTTGGATAAAATAGGTGGTGCTGTTTTGTATGCATGAATGTCAGATTCACTGTCAACAAAAGTATGATAACTCCAAATTCTCATAAAACACTTCATGTTCTGAAACTAGCTTCATCTTTTATTGTTATGTGGATTCTTTAGGAAGATATATCTATAATTGACAGCTACGGGCCTCATAACATTTGATGGCATGGGAGAAAGTTTGGGAAATATCCCTTAAGGTATAATTTCAAAAGCTGTTTCAGGTTATTTACATAAATATTTTATTTGAAAATGTGTATTGGCCCTACGTGGGAGCTCTTCTCAAAGAAATTTAACAAACTGTATCCATCATACAACCAAACAGCAAAACCACTGCTTCACTCTCCAGATGTTCCAAACAACCAAGGCAGAACTCAATCCGGGATGCGTGACAGGTGGTGGGAACCCAGTTACCAGCACCACAGCCATTGTCTTCCAAGGGATCCCCAAGTGAAAAGCTGGAGTTACAAGCCAGAGGCAGGAATCAAACTTCGGCACTTCAATGATACACAAGCTTACTCATTGTCTGTAACAGGTGTTTTCCACGATTGCTTCCTGTGTTCCCAGCAAGTGGCCTCTTGTTACATAATCTGCACCTGGAGCTCAGGTTTAACGTTCACACAGATCTGATAAAGATATGGATCACTTCAGACCAATGAATATCCGGCTCCACATGCTGTGGTACCAAATGTATCATTTCCGCTCAAGCCTAAATTGACAGGAAAAGGTGGTGGTAGCATGAAACCTGGTTTCATACAATCAGCTTGTCATTGGCTCTTTAGTGTTATCCTGTTTATACCAGTTCATTATATGGTACTTAATATGAAATTTCAATGACTCTCTCACAAGTACAGTTTTCGTAGACTTAATTAGACACTGAAGAATTATTAAACATTTGAAAGCATATTGTACATTTGATCTTGGCATTCAATTCTCATTGATATTAATGCACACACAACAGAAAGTAACGTACTTCTCTACCTGGGATTATGCAATTTTTCTCAATTTAATTTTTTGAGGGTGTCCAATTCTTTCAGGTGTTGTGCAAGTAAATATTTTCTAACATGATGGATGTTGGTCTTAATTAAAGATGATCACTAAACAAAAAAAGCATCAATACCATATTAATTAGGGGAAAGTCATCCAATTTTCAAATGCCAAATGTTACCTAACTCAGTGAAATTTCTTAAATCTGTTACTCAGGAATATCTGTTTTCTCATTTCTAAAAATAGAGATATCAAATGTATTGGCTCCTATCTCTTCCTAACGCTAAAAATTATAAATTAACAAATTGTTTTTGCAGATACCATTGTAAAATCGCATTACTTAATTAAAGACCTACTGTTACAAAATTCAAGTAACTTAAAGCTCTTGTCAAATTGCTCGTTTTATTAGGCCAAGGTAGGACTCATACTTGGATTGCCCTTACATTTTTCTTACTTATTAAGCTTTTCAAGCTATTGTGCTGTAAAGACACAACTGAATGGGAAAAGTATAAAATGAAATAATCTCACTTTTTAAAATATTTATTTATTTCTATTGGAACGTCAGCTATACAGAGAGGAAGATCTTTCGTCTGATGATTCACTCCTCAAGTGGCCACAATGGCCGGAGCTGAGCTAATCCGAAGTCATGAGCCAGGAGCTTCTTCCGGGTCTCCCACACAGGTGCAGGGTCCCAAGGCTTTGGGTCATCCTCGACTGCTTTCCCAGGCCACAATCAGGGAGCTGGATGGGAAGTGGGTTCGCCTGGATATGGGATCCTGGTGCGTGCAAGGCGAGGACTTTTGCCTGTAGGCTACAGCGCCAGGCCCATAATATAACTTTTTTAAAGAATAAAACATATATCTAAGATTTCCTTTAGTAACCAATCAATCACTATTTTATTACAGAAAATTTACCAAATGCCTGTGGAAGCAGAATAAGAACATTTAAACACTCAGCTCGGCTCCTATGCAATCTCAGCAGCACCCCCAGCAGGTTTGTGCTGCCAAGCGGAATGGATAATATGGTAACATGTTTTTAAAGGTTTTTAGAATGATTAGATCTTGAAAGCAATAATTATTATCGAAAGAAAAAAATAAATATTAACTTTCTACAATCTAATATGTCATCATATACAAATGTAACATAATAAACTTTTTATTACGATCTCATCATTTGCATGGAGATGTTAGTGTTTTCAAGAGATGTTCTATCGGCTTGCACAGTGAGGGAGAGATCGCAGAATGGTCTGGAAGGCATAGTGGATTCATCCTGTGAGGTAGATCAGGGTCTTTTAAAGGTCCTGCTGCTCTTGCAGAATGAATTTCCTATCGCGTATACATTTTGAGTATAATATTTCTTTTCTACTGAACTTTTTTCATAGTTACTGAAGAATTTCATACTGAATGGAAAAAAATAATTTAAAAAGTTACACCTAGTATGCCTATTATCATCCAAAAATATTCAGTACTTACTATACAGAAAATTGGTTTAGACACATTATATAAATATATCTACTCGTAGAAGCAGGAATTTTGAGATTTGACAATCGGGAAGAGAACTACACATGCCTTTATTAAATAAAAAAGATGTTGCAATTGGAAGGGGACTTCTTTGCCCTCTGATACGTAAGCGAGGAAATGTTGAAACAATATACTGTTATCTTCCCTCGTTTAGGATTTTATTTTTTGTAGGGCTTTTAAAACATTTCAAATTAGATTGACAAGTTGAGCTCCAATTCCTCACATTGTGTTAATATTTCCCAGTACAACACATGGTGTTAATCCTACAAATACTGTATTTATATTAGACTCTTCTGCACATTTTCATAGAAGACATGTGAATTTATACAAATAAAATACTTGCTTAACAAACACCATTGCATTCTAATATGTGTGAGTGATTTGAAGAGGACCAGGGACAGAGTAATGGCCCTACCTAATGAAGATAAAACATTGAGGAGAAAAGGAAACAAACATTACTACAACAAGGCTCACGTACAATAATGCTATGATTCCAGTGCTGCACATATGGAAAATGCACACTCATTTTAATACACAAATTTTCATATTCCTTGCTACATAATTAAGAAAGGCAAAGTTGTTTTATTTATGGTTGCACTCATATTTAGCTTCCTAGCTCGTAATAGGCCCTTATGAATATTTGTATTGGGTGAATTAAGTGTTGAATAAGATCATTAGTAACTCTATTTTTGTTTATCCCCTTGTCTACTTCAAACAGATAAATCAATAATGCTTGGCTTGGCCTTTTTGTTGAAGATTTGGGTTTGGTAAGAACTGCTGAATAACTCAATAAACAAACAGCACACAGTGAAAGTTGTTTTTTTTTTTTTTTTTTTGTCAATTTGGAAGCATTAAACTAATCAACAAAACTGGGGTGAACCAATGTCTTATCTTTGTCCTCACCAATTCACTACTTGAACTCATTCTAGTGACAGAAAATCATATTGCCAAATAAACCAAGTCTTTTCTGTGTCTCGTTATTTTGCTGAAGTTCCATACTATTTCAGGTAACTACAATGTTGTAGCTAATATTTGTTTCCCTTTTACAATTCTCTGTCCTAGTTAGCAATCCTTGGCAGGTGGACTTCATTAGCGGGTGAGAACAGAACTAATGGAAAAGAAAAGCAGAAGGAATTCATCCTGGAGAGAGTACACCTTAGAGAAATAAGCTAACACTGTCAGCGAATGCAGACAGATAATCATCTACTCTAGACATTTACATAATCTTTCACATGCAGGTGACCTAATCACAAAATGCTTTGCGTTTCCAATCATTTCAAATTAGAATTCAGATAAAATGCTGTAAGTGAAAAAGGTAAACGATGGAAAGTTTAAATGACTTGTCTGAGATAATAGAGCTGGGAGTAAAACACGCTGAGTTCCAAAGTGGGGCTGCTAGGCCTCCTTGGGTTCCTAAGACTACTCCAGGAAGAGCAGAGATGAAGCTGTGAGGTGGAAACATGTAGTTTTCTGTTCATTCCTTGGAGTTTAGGTGCCCCTGGGTGTTCTCTGGGACCAGTGGACACTGACGATGAATGCAAGGGAACACTTTGAAATATAAAGTATTTACCCTCTCTATAGAAAGTACTTCTGTGAGCTTGCCATTTATAGATAATTTTTTGAAATTCAATTAAATGTGTCTGTAAATTCTTAAGACTGGTGAAGCAATTTAAGTACGTTAAGGAGTGTGAGACCAACATGCCATATTCAATTAAAAGCACAACCAAAATGTATTCATTCTCCAAATGAATGAAATGCAAACTATCCAAAAACAGAGTCAAAAGACTGATGTAAGATGAACAACCACTCTAGCCCTCATGAGAATGTAAAACATTAACAGAAATTAAACTGGCCAATCAAATTAAAAGCAATTCCTTGTTATATGGGAAAGGGAATCTAAAGGCGTTTCAATTGAATTTTAGCATATTTGAAGCATACAGGACAAATGACAGGATGTGTACTAAATATCACTTGCAGTTTTTTTTAGAAATCATTTTTACTTCTAAACATGTCTTACTTCAACTCTATTTCTTGTTCTATTGCTTTATTAATAAAGAGATATAAAGGAACAAAAGGCAGAAAACAACAGTTCATGAAGTCTCAGTTCCTCCATCAGCCATGATTGTTACTGTTCTTCATCACATTTCTGCAGCAGCTTTGAATCAGGGTATTTAATAGTGATGAGTTCTACCCAAAGACATCTAACAGGTCAATCACATTCAAAACTTCTCACCACAATCTAGAAGAACAATGTTCTTCATATGATTAGTTACCAACTCAAATCTGGTTACGTATTGTAAAAGTAAGTAAACAAATTATATCAATTAGGGTGTGGAAAAACGGGAGAATCCTGTACACTGTGAGTGAGAACACACACTGCGGCAGGCAATGTGGTGACTTTTCCATGAATTACAAATAGCACTGCCATATTTTGTAGCAAACACACTTGTGAATACAAATTCAGAGGAGCTGAATCAGGCTCTCAAATAACTATCTTCAACTCCATTTGTTGCAGAAATATTCACAATAACCAGAATATGGAATAAACTTAAATATCATTCAACACATGGATACAGCAAATTTCATATGTGCATACTATCCAATATTATTCTGCCTTGTATAAGAGCATCATAAAAAAATAAAAAAATAGATATATATAAAACCATCACAGTATGTTTGAACCTTATTAGGCGTCATAGACGATCATCTCAAAATCATTCCAAATTTCTGTTGAGGAGGAAAACCTTTTATATATAAAATATGATTAGTCACATTGAATATGCAAAAGAAAAACATGTAAAAACTATGGTAAATAAAATTTTGACTGCTAGAAAGAAAAATAAGCAGTATTATAGGACGCTATTTTTCAGAATATAGGTGTAATTTTAAAGAAGTTACTCTGAAGAAATAGTGAAGATATCCTTTTTAAACAGAAATCTACATGAAGTATCTGATACTTTCTTTTATTGTTTTATTTAAATCACATTCAATTAAGTGGTAGATAACATCTAGAGCTTTGTATTTTAATTAAGTATTATTAAGGTACCACATAATGAAATTGGCAGATGATTTCTGTTTGGGAGAGAGTGATTAGGAATTAAACCAACTCAGAAAAGCAGTGAAGAATCAAATATAATACAAGATTTAAAAGTATCATATGACATCAATTATTAATCCATTGTTTTTCTAATGCTGCTCTTGTAAACCTGAGTACTGACATTAAAGCTAAACTAATAAAATGCGTAAAGTCATTTCTTTTATAAGGAATTCAGCTCATGAAGGAGGCTTTTTATAAATTTTAAAAATGATATAATGCTATCCTTACAAAGTTATTTCAAAATCCATAGGGTGCTGTTCTTTCTGTTCTTCCTGTTTCCTTCCATTAGATAAAAGAGACCTGGTCTCAAATGCAGGTAACACAGGAACACAATCATTTTTATTCAGATTAGATTTAAATGTACTGCAGAAATGTGCCCAAGTATTTTCAGAATGAGATGCTACAGCTTGCCTGTTTAGTGTTATTAGAATATTCATATTATTAAAATTCAAATAAAAAGCTGATTTACTTGTTTTTTAGTGTTGGACATCCTATTTTAATGATATGCTTTTTATAAATTATTGTCATAGTTTTTCTAAAGAATCACAGGCTCACAAAAGGCATGAAGTAACATTGTCACAATTGTTATTTGCCTTAAAATAGAAATGAAAAATAGTGCCAACTCCTGGAAAAATTGTGGAGTCTCCGGCAAAACTTCTGCAGTCAACCAAGTTCATATTTGGTCATCTTTCCTAATTCCCACCCAAAATTTCAACAGTTAAAGGTAACATCAATACTCCATCCTAAACAAGATGACAATATTTCCATTGGGCAAACGCTGGTTGTAGAATGGAGACAAATTCAAGGAAAGCCTCCGTAAGCCTCAGTTCGGCTGCTTCTTCACCCACTCTAAGACATGACTGTGAGCTCCGGCTCTGATACTACACTTAGAGAATACCCTTCCACTGGATTAATGATAAAAAGCTTAAAATGTAGAATCCCAGGACATTCTACAAAAATGAGTTTTACTCAAAATGCTATTAACAAGCTGGTAGTCATTTTCTGCTGCCTTAAGCTCACAAGCAGCCAGGGCAATTAACATGCGTAGAGGGGATCTACGGAAGGACCCCCTCAGGGAGCTGTGGTGCAGAGGGAATATTGAAGTGAAGACCATGAATGAAACACACTCATGAAACCAATGATAATCCTAAAAATAATAGCTAACATATAGTGCCGGGTGTTGATTTAAGTGCTTTGCTAGAATTAATGAATACTTAACACAATCCTTTGAGATATAAAATAAGATTATTTCCATTATACAGGCAAGAAACTGAGGCGAGGCATAGAAGAGGTAATTAACTGGCTGAAGGTGCAGGTCACATGACTATTTAAGCAGATGCTTGTACAGACAAAAGATCACAGTTATTAAAAACAAGAATTCAGTAAAACATCTTTATGTTTTATTTTTCAGTGTAAGTAAATGGGTTTTTAAAACTTTTCCTCCATTTATTATATTATTGTTATTATTTTGATACAGTTCCACAGGCTCTATGATTTCCCTGATCCCCTCCACAAATTCCCTTCCCCTCACTTAGTTCCTCTGTATTATTACAGTAGTACAGTTCTTCCTAAACAGTCTTAAGTCCATCATTGCTGGCATGGACAATGGCAGAGAACCCAGCATCCTATTGTCAAGATAAATTTAACAGTTTCATTGGGAGTCCCTCTTTGATCTGGAAGCAGAGATGCATTCCGCATTGAGTCCTCAAATCTGTATATGATAGTCTCTATTACACAGTTACTATGCATCTCCTTAAATGAGTAGCCACAAAACAAAATCAAGAACAGAAAGATAAATAGAAATGTACAATGTCATGAAGTTGAATATCATGCTACTGAATGACAAATGTGCCACTGAAGAAATGAAAAGAAAATCCGGAGCCTTCTTGAAGAAAATACTACTACTGTATGACCTATGAGTCGGTGAAAGATTTAATATGAGAAACAATTTGAAGAAATGAAAATACAAACAAAAACATTAACATTCATGAGATACAGTTTCTGCTGATTTTTTTTTAAAGATTTATTCATTTTATTACAGCCAGATATACACAGAGGAGAGACAGAGAGGAAGATCTTCCGTCCAATGATTCACTCCCCAAGTGAGCCGCAACGGGCCGGTGCGCGCCAATCCGAAGCCGGGAACCTGGAACCTCTTCCGGGTATCCCACCGCGGGTGCAGGGTCCCAATGCATTGGGCCGTCCTCAACTGCTTTCCCAGGCCACAAGCAGGGAGCTGGATGGGAAGTGGAGCTGCCGGGATTAGAACCGGCGCCCATATGGGATCCCGGGGCTTTCAAGGTGAGGACTTTAGCCGCTAGGCCACGCCGCCGGGCCCTTCTGCTGATCTTTGTTGGTGAGATGTGTCTCCTGTAGGCAACAAATAGATGGGTTTTGATATCTGATCCAGTCTACTAAACTCTAATATTTAATTGATCAGTTAAAACCATTTACATTAAGGGTTAATTTGGATATATGGTAATTTGGTCCTGTCATTTTAGCAATGGGTTGTTCGTTGATTTAGTCTTCTGTTATTTTACTGGGATGTTCTTCACATTTGCCTTTGGGTTTGGTGGGTATTCTTTTTCTGTCAAGAGAACATTTTTAAATATCATTTTTAGGGCAGGTTTGGAAGAGGTGTATTCTTTGAGATTTTCTTTACTGTGGAAGAATTTTGTTTCATTTTCAAAGCAAAGGAAAGCTTTGCCGGGTATGTTATCCTAAGCTGACAATTTTTTTTTTTTTCTTTTAGAATCTGGAATCTGTCGCTGCATTTTCTTCTGGCCTGTAGAGTTCCCTGTGAGAGATCAGCTGTGAGTCTGTTTGCCATTCCATGTGTCAATTGATTTTTTTTGCAAACATTTACGGAGTTTTTGCTTATGATTAATTGAAGAGAGTTTGATTATCATGTGTCATGGTGAAGATCGTTTTGGTCAACACTATTGGGAGTTCTGTGCTCCTCCTGTATTCTGTTTCCTAATTCTTTCTCCACATTACAGAAGTTTTCCTTTATTATTTCATCCAATACAGCTTTAAGCCCAGCTTCCCTTTCTGTGCCTTTTGGAACTCCCATAACTCTTATATTTGTTCTTTTAATAGTGTCTCTTAATTCTTGAATACATTTTTAGTTTGATTCAGCTATAGTTCCAGTTTTTTTTTTTTATTGCTTCCCCATGGTGACAAGAAATATTTTCCAATTCTGAGATTCTTTCTTCTGCCTCTTTCATTCTATCATTGAGACTTTCCACTGAATTTTTAATTTGCTCTATTGCATCCTTCATTTCCAATAATTTGGCTTGATTTTGTTTCAGTCTTGCTATTTAGTGTTTGACGTATTCCTTAAATTCCTTGAATTCCTTTATGTGCTTCTCATTGTTGATAAGAAACTTTATAATGAGATTTCTGAATTTTGCATCATCTATTTCCTCGATATATTCCTCAGTTACCACTTAAGTTAGCAAAGGCTTTTGCTCATTTGCAAGGGAGTCTTCAGTAATATTCACTGTGCCTCTCTTCTGTTCTCGGTCATTGTACTTCTGGTTAGCAGATTCTTCTCCTTAGGGCAGTTTGTAAGCTGTGTCATCCACAGGTCTACAATTTGATTTTACTTATTGCATTTGGTCTCTGGTTCTTTGGAATGACTTGTGTCACTTCCTCCAGCGAGTTTCAAATCTGGTCTCTTGCGTTTGGCTTCCACCATGGTCTCTGAAGCCATAGCTCCTAGCTCACCACTCTCTACCTCCTGTGATTCCGTGCTGTTGTTGCACCATTGTCTGTACAACCTTTCTTCCACTCCCAACTCGAACAGTTGCCAGTAATAGGGAGACATCAGGTGTACTAAGTAACTAGATTTTTGGTAGTGCTGATCTTGCCGGAACTTGTTATTAGGTCTAAGGGTCACCCAAACCTATTTTGACCCATAGGATACCAAAGTCGATATTATTTTCTGATGTGGGACCAGTGCAATGTACTGAGCTGGAAGTGAGTTTGCTCCCAACTCAGCACATGCACAGTTCACTATTGTCCATCCAGTCTCACAGCTTTTGCTGTACCGTACAAACGGCATCTGACATGCCACTGGTGGAGTTCTGGAGGTGTTGGCCATTAGGTCTGAGGGCTACCCAGACCTATTTTTGGGTGGAACCTGTGATTTACCATGATGCTGCAATGCACTGAGAGAGAAAAGAGTTCACTCCAAGCTCAGTGCATGCACAGTCCTGTCCCACAGTCTTTGCCTCCCTATACATAAATGGTGCCTGATGTAGCTCTGGCTGGGGTCTGGGCTGTGAGATCCACCCTATTCCTGCACCACCTGCTTGGGATCCGCTGCACTGTCTCTGCTCCTGGTCAAGTCAAACAAATCAGCAGGATGGGCAGTTCTTCATCTGGGTTCCCTCCTGACCTCCTAGTGAGCTTCCCTTCCCACCTGGCAGTTGGTGGTGCTTCAGCAGCTGGCAGAGCTCACTGACTGCTGTTTGCGTATCTAATCACTGCAACAGCACACCATTGTCTCTGCTGCTTTCCCATATCCATCAGTCTCAGGGTGCCCCTCTGACTTTGGCGTGTCCTCTCCTATTTCCTAGGATGTGCCTTCTATGGTTCACTCTGGCTAATGATTATCCATTTGTTTAAACATGTCTTTACCCTATTCTGCCATCTTGACTCTCCTCTGAGAAGGAAATTTTGAAAACTTCTTCCAAAATTCAAGTTAAAATACAGTTGCATTTCAGTAGAAATTAGAAATCCAGACAAATTTTCCTTGGTTAAATATTTTCCTTGAACTTTTGAAGACTCCTCACAAGTATCCATTTAGACAACAATTAGCTCCCAATAATATATGATTTGTAAGAAAAAAAGTGTTAATAATATGAGGTAGTAATGAGAACACTACTAACATTTACTAACATCTTCATGAAAGACCTTCAAAGAAAACATTATCGTCCCCTTTTTATATGTGAGGAAATAGAAGAGAGAGTGATTAAGCACCTTGTGCAAGGTTATATTGAAAGCAGAGGAGCCAGGATCTAAATATAAGTGCTATGGCTTTGCACTGCTCTGCTGGCGATTGTGTATATTAATGAAGCATTTCTTATCTAGAGCATTTGTGACCACAAGATGTTTGCTTTGAAGGCAATAGTTGGTCCGCGAAAGGCTAGATAGAGCATACTCAAATACACAGAAACAAAATATAATTAAAAGTAAAAATCCAACTGTCAGACAAAATAGAATTCAAGCTTTAAAAATCAAAATGTTCAACTTTTTAAAAAGTGTAATTTCCTTTTAGGCTGTCCTTAAAATGTTTAAGAATGGGCCCAGCATGGTACCTTAACAGCCAAAGTCCTCGCCTTGCACTTGCAGGATCCCAAATGGGCTCCGGTTCTAATCTTGGTGGCCCTGGTTCCCGTCCAGCTCCCTGCTTGCGGCCTGTGAAAGCAGCCGAAGACATTGCTAAGCCTTGGAATCTTGAACTCACATGGGAGATTCAGAAGACGCTCCTGGCTCGTGGGTTTGGATCAGTGCAGCTCCAGTCATTACAACCGCTTGGGGAGTGAATCATCGGATGGAAGATATTCCTCTCTGTCTCTTCTCTGTAGAGCTGACATTCCAATAAAAATAAATCTTTTAAAGATATTTAAGAACATCTATGTAACAGAAAGGATAATAAGTACTAAATTTGTAGTAGCTCTAGTTAACAAAAATAAAGATATTAGTTTAGATTTAATTTAAAATTTTTGTTTCAAAATAAAAATCTTGGGACAAGAATCATGGTGCAGATAGTCATTTCATCATTTGATATGTCTACACTAAATACAGAATATAGATTCAGATGCTAGCTATGATAGGCCTAATCCAGCATCCCCTTAAGCCATCATGGGAGGTGGACAATGATGACTCAAATGTGTGAGTTATTGTCACCCACATGCCAAACCCAAATGGAGTTCCTGGCTCTTGGTTTCAGACTGGCCCAACCCTGAGTATTAGGGATATGTGTAGAGTGAATCAGACAATGGAAGACTTTTTGCTTTTTCTGTCACTCTATGTTTCCTGTCATTTTGCCATTCAAGTAGAGGAAAATAAACACGTAAAAACAAGAAGAGTAAAAACCCATGATGATGGTGATAAAAATGTATATTCCCCAAAAAGTGATAGTTTTAAAAATATGTATATCCTCGGGAGAGAAATATCGAAAGGGATGTGTGGCTAACGAAAAGCAAAGCAAAGGAAGTGAATGCTAGGAACCAGGAGAGAAACCCCAGGGCAATGGCCACTGTTCTGGTGGGATAAGTCACACTTATTTTCATTGTCCTAATTATATTCCATACAATAAAAGTTAACATTGTGAAGCATCATTTAAAAGCAATAAAAAGCATTCACATGAGTGCATCCTCCAGTTATGATTTTAAACTAAAATAAAAACACAACACTTTAGTCATAACAATAATGTGCATTTAAGGAAGTTTTATTGCAAAATTTTGATCTTTCTTGAGTGCTTCTGTCCATTTAATTACATAGTGAGAAATATATGGTGATGTTACAATTACAATATTGTTCTTTTTGCTCTATAGTTCATAGTATTTTCACTGTAATTACCCACTTAAATAAATTTTTAAATGCAGCCAAGTTAAAATTCTGTAACAAGTGTCACTTTTCTACTTCCCGGTATGCAATTTTAAGTGTTTCTGGTCGTTTCTGTTTATACTGTGGATCAGATTTATTTTCTGATCCTATTATGTGGTCAATAAATTTCCCACTAATCATAGAAGAGAAAAAAATCTATAATTTAGAAGAGATTAAGAAAAATGCTATTACTGTGTTGAATACTCTTTAAAATTTATTTCCTACCTAAATTACAGTGTCTCTAAATACTGTAAAGACTATTTGATAATCTTTATGATTGATAATATTTGTTATCTTTATGCATCTTGTTCACAGAAAAGCTAAAATGAACTTTCTTCCAAGTGTCCCTAAAAATTTGACAGTCTCTAACTTTGCAGCCTTTCCTTTTATCACAGATTGAAACAGAACCATTGGTTGTTAACCTTCTCTGCTAAAGAAAAGGCTCAAATAAGGTAGTTTAGTAGTTAAAGCCATGTGCAGTTGGACTGAACTCTGGTAAATTGTGAGCCAATATGGATCAGCCAAGACAGACAACGGGGGGGTGACGGGGGGAAGTGACAAGACCAACAGTAAACTCTGCAAAAGTCCAGGTGAGGTTCTTGGAAAGCTGAGAGCCTCTGGCCTGCTTAATGTTATTGTTTGAGGGCATGCTGACCTCAGTAACTTTTGCTTTGCCTGCTTGAGATGTTACTGCTCTCAGAATGAACAGACTGTTACCAGCGACCATGCTGCTTATGCACATAGCATGATTTTCACCCTGCTCTGATGCAGGTAGCATGAGTTTTTGTATATTCACTTTAACTATACAAGCCCTGTTTTCCTTCCCCTCGGTGTGCTATCCTGCAAGATAGTTGCTGCCTTGGTCCATAATAAACTCATTTTCCTGGAAAGGTTAAAGATGCTGCATTCTGATTCACAACAGTGAGCAAGCCGACTTCTTACTGTTACGCTTTTGGGTTACTATTGTTATTTAATCAATGAGTGTTGAATTGGTTGGTTAGAATGAACACAAACGTAGGCGTAAAAGTCTGTCACCCTCAACCACATCAAATACATGCCACCAAAAAATCCTCACAATAGCCCTAAACTTGACTGTGTAAAGACTACATAAGAGCCGTTAGTTTAAATGGACAAATTAAGCCTAATCCATATCTAATATTAATTTGATCACAGGCTAAGTATGAAGAAACATTTTTCCAAAAGCTCCAATTTAGTAAGTCCCAAATATTTGTCAGGAATCTTACACGTATTATCTCACTTGATCATCTGGAAGAGCCCTTGCAAACACTACTTTTGAGATTGTGGCATAGGAGAATGTGGAAGATTTGAGAGATTCACACATTTGCTGGGTTACCAAAGTTGATGGAATAGAGAATTTGCCTCTCACATATGTGGGTCCTGCCAAGCCACATCCTCTTCTCTCAGTTGCTTCAAAGTGCTGCAGCTCTGTCTTTGGAGCCCAAAGGGAAGAATTCAGTTGAAAAACTGAATGAAACAACAATGGAATAACAGACTTCACATCATAAAATGTTTCTCTTTTGCATACATGCAAGAAGTTTCATTAACTTTGTTCTCTGAACCAATGCTTGCTACTGGTAATGATAAATAAGAGGGAGTATTTCCGCAGCATAGACCAGTTAGTCCGAATGCTATTTGCTATGTTAGGCAGTATGTCTCCTTTCATAAGCTTTATCATCCCTAAACTTATCTTGGTCTCATGCACATGGGCACATGTCACGATCTTTCTGGGATGTCTGCATGCTATTATCTCATATTCGTTCAGTCTGTATTGAGAGCTCACCCTATAGCAATGGCTAACAGATTTATAATGTCTGAGCATTGGACTGAGTATTCTAAGTTCATTGTTTCAGTTCACTCTCTCAACAACAATTTACATTGTTTGTATACAAATAAGATAATGAAAAGGGAAGCGAATCAGTTATTTAGTGATGGAATAATAATAGAAAATAAATCCGATATTTAAAAATCAGAGTCAGGATACTTAAATGTTGCAGGATAGTTTCCCAAATTTTCCTTCTTCCTCTTTTACCCCAAAAATTTATTATATAAAAACCAAAACAAAACAAAAAACTCTATATTTTTTGTTGAGGTTATCCAGTCATTCAATCTCTTTTTTTTTTAAAGATTTATTCATTTTATTACAGCCAGATATACACAGAGGAGGAGAGACAGAGAGGAAAATCTTCCGTCTGATGATTCACTCCCCAAGTGAGCCGCAACGGGCCGATGCGCGCCAATCCGAAGCTGGGAACCCGGAACACCTTCCGGGTCTCCCACGCGGGTGCAGTGTCCCAATACATTGGGCCGTCCTCAACTGCTTTCCCAGGCCACAAGCAGGGAGCTGGATGGGAAGTGGAGCTGCCAGGAACTAGAACTGGCACCCATATGGGATCCCGGGGCTTTCAAGGTGAGGACTTTAGCCGCAAGGCCACGCTGCCGGGCCCCAGTCATTCAATCTTTTGTCTTGAAATATTTATTTTAAAATAATATAGTAAAAAAGCTGGTATAACCTATAGGAAACACCTTTGTATATATCACCATGAAATGTAAAGATCCAAGCTGATTACTCATGTGTTTCTTGTGGGAATGTAAGAATGATAAAGCCACTGTGGAAGACACACTTAGCATTCAACACACTTAGCATTCAGCTCAGTGCTCTTAGCCAAACAGCACAGTGTTCAGGGAAAACCAGGCACAGGAAGTCATACAGCTTAATTTGAAAAGTTGAAAACAAAAATCCAAATGTGGGACTGAGGTTACATAAACTTTGACCTATCCATGCTATGTCATGGTGGGATTGTGTTTTGTCCCCCCTTTGATGGTAGTCAGAAGCCACTGAAACTGGAAGACCTCTGTTGAACTTTGATTCCTAGTATGGAGATATTGAGAAGTAGATGATTTATAAGGTGGACTATATGGTGATGGGCCCAGCACTACGGAGCCTAAATCCTTGCCTTGCAAAAGGCTGCTCTTCTCCCCATCCAGCACCCTGCTTGTGGCCTGAGAAAACAACGGATGATGACCCACAGGCTTGGGACACTGTACTGCATGGGAAAGCCAGAAGATGCTCCTAACTCCTGGCTTCAAATCATCTCAGCTCTGGCTGTTGCGGCCACTTAGGGAGTGAACCAGTGGACAGAAGGTCTTTCTGTCTCTTCTGTAAATCTGCCTTTCCAATACAAATAAATAATTTTTAAAACAAATAAAAAGAACACACGGTGATTACATCAACGAAGCACTGTTCTAACAAGGTATTAATGCATGTCTCCCAGCAGTGGCTTAGGTTCTGAGGGATGGATTAGCTACCACAACAGTGGGTTCTTACAAAGCAAATTCAACTTTCTTGGTTCTCTCTCTTGGTTGATTTCTCTCACTGTGTAATGCTTTTCCCCCGCGTGTTAGTATCTGCCACAGTCAAGGAATTCTCCTCACCATATACTAGCACCATCCTCTGAATTCTCTAGAAGCCAGAATCATGAGCTAAATAAAATTCTGTAATAAATCACTCAGCATCCAGTCATTTTTTATAACACTACAAAATGGTTTGAGACATATGGCTTACTATTACACAATGAAAAACACATGATGAATGCAACACACTGGATGAAACATCATCCAGAGAACTCTTACTCTATGTTCAAAGCATTCTGGAAGCACAGGGATGGAGAGCAAGTGAGTGGTTGTGAAGAACTGTGATTTAATGAAGAAGAACTGAAAGAGTGAAAACAGGGGAGGAGGGGCACAAACTACAGAGCAACATTGTGCAGAACATGTGCAGCAATACAACCGCTCTCCATCTTGACTGTAGTGGTTGTTACATGGACTTCTACGTGGGATTCCATTGAAGAAAACTAGCCCAGCAACACACAAAAATGAGAGTGATATCTGAATAATCTCCTTGGATTATGTTGATACTATGTAATAGATCTACAGAGGCAAACAGTACACAGGACTTTCCCGCAATTGTTCTTGCAACCCCCTGTGATTCTGCAATTATTTCAAAATGAACAATTTTAAAAAATCCATGAGTTTGAAAACTGAAGCATCACTCTTATCCTCAGTGACTTTTTACAAAATTTTATTTATTTTTATCAGAAAGGCAGATATACAGAGAGGAGAGACAGAGAGATAGATCTTCTATCTGATGGTTCACTCCCCAAACAGCTGCAACGGCTGGAGCTGCACCAACCCAAAGCCAGGAGCCAGGAGCTTCATCCTGGTCTCCCACGTGGGTGCAGGGTCCCAAGGCTTTGGGCAGTCCTCGACTGCATTCCCAGGCCACAAGCAGGGAGCTGGATGGGAAGTTCTTAGACTTCCTAAATCCAGAAAATACGGAAATCTTGTAGAAATAGCTATTTTCAATTGGGTTACTCAGCTGTAGCACCCACTGGTGAGAGCTGGAATGGATACCAGCCAATCAGTCTAAGATGTATTACCCACTGGTGACTTTCAAGACTGGAGGCCAGCCAATCAGTCTAAGATGTATTACCCACTGGTGACTTTCAAGACTGGAGGCCAGCCAATCAGTCTAAGATGTATTACCCACTGGTGACTTTCAAGACTGGAGGCCAGCCATGTCAGTCTCAGAAGCAGCACAAGTGAGATCCATTGCTAGAAACAGACCTCGTAGTGGAACTTGTGGAACTCTCTTGTTAAAAACTACAGCTTCCATTGGAGAGCATGACAGCAAGGGTTGCAGGCAGGCCAAACCAGGCTGGGTTGCATCATCTGTCTACATATGTGTGGGCCAGGTCTTGGGTTGGGTGCTGTGGACCACAGCACCCACTGGCATTCACAAGACTAAGAGCTGGAAGCATGCCCAGTAAAAGAATGTCTGGGAGTCACCTACTGGCTGCTTGGAGCATGCCCTGAATGGACCTCTTTCATTGTTGATGCTATACAGTGGACTGCACGCTCAAATGCACGTGAGGTATACATGTCCATCAGCTTATCTAAGCCAGCAGAGGACATCAACTGTCTCATCAGAGGATGGAAAAGCAGAAAAAGTTGGACAATTCTTAGAGCCAAGCTTTACAGCATGTTCCTGGGTCTGTGGATAAACTAAGGTGGGCTGTGTCAATTAATAGAACTTGAAAAGATTTTCTCTTTTCCAACAACTTTTCCAAACTATCAAAACCACTTGTCATACCCTCAGAATACTCTTCCCCACATCAGGGTCTCTAAGGCATCACCAAAGAACTGTCTCCCATAACTGGGTGCTGCCGTAGTTTGACAATAAGGAACAGCCAAATCCTCTTCCTCCCCTACAGACACAGGAAACAACAAAAAAAATGAAACACACATCCTACACACCTTCCTCTATACCTGTCCCTTACCACCGTAAACAGAGGCCCACATATGTGTGCAACCTCTGAAATATGTAAATAATACTAAAAAGAAAAATTTTTAAAATGATAATAAATTTCTACTTGTTTTTTGCCTGTATTGGATTTTTAGTCCGGTTTTATTTGTTTGAAGAGCAGAGTTACAGAGAGAGGAGAAATATGGAGAGAACTTCCATCTAGTAGTTCATTGTTCGAATGGCTGCCAAAACCTGTGCTCACCCAGGCAAAAGCAAGAGCCAGGAACTTCAGCCAGATCTCTCACATAGTACATAGACCAATGCACTTGAACTCCTTCTGCTGCTCTCCCAGGCATATTAGCAAGGAGCCATGTGAAGCAGAGCAAGCAGGGTTGCCAGCAGACGCTCATTCTGGATGGGACATTGCAAGATATGGCTTGATCTGCTACACAATGCCAACCCCAAGGGTCTAGCTTTCGGCATAAAGTCAATTTTCCAATCATTGCTTTCAAGAGAATAATTGTAACTGCAATATATACCTTTATATATACACAATGTTATTTTCATTTAGCATTAGAATTATTCATAGGACATCACTTGCTTACTTTGAATTTTCTATGAACAATACTTAGAAGTCACTTCACATAAAACACCTTCCATTCTGACGACACTTTGAAGAAGGTCTTGTCATCATTCTGATTTTATGCATGTGAAACTGAGGCTCAGGTATGTTGTGAAAGCTGTTCGCAAGTTGACCAAATCAGGAAGTGCTATCGCAGACACACTCTGTTGGGCTTACTTACACCAGCATCGGAATGCAGAACTGCTTCCTACAGAGTTACTTCTTCCAGGTTCAATTGTAGTGACGTTGTTGGGGTTGACAGCACTGCTGGTCATTCAGATCTCCACGTGGCTCAGAAATGGGCACTGAGAAGTTTTTTTCCATCACGTCATGACAACTGGCCCATAAATTGGGCCAATTCATTTCCCATGTATCCAATATATGATGGCTTCATTGGTTAGTAATGTCATTCTTCACCCGTAAAACTTGCTGTTTTCATCTAGTCTCTCCAGCTCCCCACTTTTCACCATGCTTTCTCACGGAGTTTGGAATTGTGCTAAAGGATGTAACGGAAAATGAGGAACCAGACTCTGCACCATACAAAGAACATAGAGCACTAGAACAGACCTCACATCCACACATTCACGACAATGCTGAAACTGCTACTACACCATAGTGGAAACGTTTTACCAGTGAATTCAGAAGTACGCTTGATTTAGCAAGTGAGATGGAATTTTAATTTGTTGCATTGTTTTTAGGGTTTGTGTTGAATTATTCTCACTAAATATATATCTATATATATAGATTATATATACATATATAGATATATATATACATAGAGATCTATAGAGAGACAAAGAAATTCTATATATAGATGCCATATATATACAGATAAATGCTATATATGAATGTATATAGAACAAGAGAGATAAATGCTATATATATAAATATATATAAATGCCATATATATATATATATATATATATACAGAGAAAGAGAGAGAAAATAAACCACATCTTTGTTGACAAAAGTTCATTTTTGTAAGATATAAGGCACACTTGAAGAACACTATTAGGAGCTTATGTGCAAAAAAATGCCCTATATAATCCTCCTTTATTTTATGATCCAAAGGAAAACTCTAGGACACCTGAAACAAATGCTGTCT
The DNA here is from genome assembly GCF_030435755.1 of Ochotona princeps. Lineage (NCBI taxonomy): Eukaryota > Metazoa > Chordata > Mammalia > Lagomorpha > Ochotonidae > Ochotona > Ochotona princeps. The sequence continues at coordinate 11,508,474 of NC_080856.1, read as the reverse complement.
TTATTTAAATCCATTTATAGACACTAATTATTGCAGTTCTAAACACTCAAAATCACATATAGTATATATTCATTACAGCCTACAATTGCATCCTGCATAATAAGTTTCCTGATTTTTCTTGTGTTACAAATCTGATAGAAAAACTAATAAGTGACTTGAATGTGCTTTGATTTAAATTTTTTTCTTTAGTTGTATCAGTTTTAAGTTTTCATTTTAGTGTAGAATCCCACAGGGAAGCTCAGCCTTCTGCTGAAAGGGTTAATATTCCCTTCTGCTAAAGAGCCTTATTTAATATGCAAGTATATTTGATGTTCATTGACAGAGTCACAATAGGAATGATCTTGCTTTATGTACCAGTTACAAGGTTTAATATCATTATACTGCATGCAATATTAGTTTTTATTAGTCGCTATTAACAAGATGCTTTCTACTTGAATTCTCATTTACTTGTTCAATGCAAAAATTATCTTTGTAAAAGAGAAAAACACATCTTCAAGTGTCAGCTATATTAAATTAAAGAACTGTTTACCCTTCCTAAGAAGAGCATATGTATCTAAATAGGCATCTTTTACCGTTTGCATAGTAGATTGGAAATTAGCATTTTTGTTCATTTTCCCATGTATGCACAGTGCCTGGAAGAGTAATACTCCATGCATATCAGATCAGCCAGCCTACAATTTTTGTGCAATATATTATTTGGCAATCTAAAATTTGTAATTTGCATGAAATTGCTTAATTAAAATACAGTCACTCAGGGTATTAATTTCTCTGTCTGGCAGTTCAATGTACTAAAGGCGGGCTACAGAAAATGTGAAATCCTGTCAGATGTAACAGTAAAATATTAACAAAAAAAAATTCCACTTCTGGCAACAAAGTGACAGAGCGATAATGCTTTTGCCCTGATTCCAGGTTCAAATATGAGCTTAGGTTGACACTGAAACTGACTAGGAAATTTACAATAGCAACTCTGGCTC